>NW_004955522.1:2683296-2757438 GCF_000276665.1 Chinchilla lanigera | reverse complement strand
GAGAGAGAGAGAGAGAGAGAGAGAGAGAGAGAGAGAGAGAGAGAGAGAGAGAATGGGACATGGGTATCTACTATTTTCTGTATGAGCACAAGAGTAAATATTTTTAAATTAATAAGATAAGAGAGTCATAGGTGTATTCATGGATGCAGAAAGGCTTCCAGGTCTTGCTGTGGCTCAGTGATCTGCTGACAAGACCGTGTGCTGCCGGAGTTTCCTATTCTGTATTGCAAAGCAAGCTGTGGAAGGTGAAGAGTACTTGAGGGACAGCTGAGAAAGCCACCATGCCAGGTTACAGGAGAGGCCGCTGAGGGAGAGGCCTGCGGGCAGCTAGTGTGAGAAAGTGGAGAAGTGGGCATTTGCAGGCAGATTTCAGAAGTCCTGTGATGATGCTGTATGTCCCATGTCTTTTGTCCCCAGCAGAGCTGCAGAGCAGTGTGCACTGCTTTCCCTGTCTGGAGTGGTCAGGTCATCTTTCCTTTGTTCCTTGGAGGAGGTTACTATGGGTTCAGAGGGACCGTGGCATGCACAGGGCACTGCCCAAGGGAACAGAGTCCCACTCAGGCCCGCACTTTGAGGGTCTCTTCTTGGTACTTCTAAGGCCTTTATGGTGGCATGCATGTGGCTGATCTCCATGCCCCCTATGAAGCGCCTCTTGCCTTGTGCTTCCTGCTATGTGATGGCTCCAGGTCTCAGGCTGTGTGCCCGTGTCACCTTGCTCCCATGGTAAAGCTGCTGTCCCAGACTGGAGGCTCTGGCATTGTTTCCCTGATGCCAGGTCTCGTGAGCAGCATCTTGCACAACTGCGATCCTGGGGAGCCAAGGGGGTGTGGCAAGGCGGGGCCCACTGGGCAGGTTTGGGGCTGCTTCACTGTGTGAATACAGACACTTGCCAAGCCACCAGGGTGGAGCAGCTGGGTTCCTCGGGGCCAGTGGAGCGGGAAGAGAAGAGAGCAGGTGACAGAGGTGGCTGAGGGAGCCAGGACCTGCACCCTGGGGGCCTTGTCTGCCGCAGGAGCCCCAGGGTGCAGAGCCTGACCCATAAGTGCAAAAGACAAATGGTAGCTGTACATACGCTTGGGAGGAGAAGGATGAAATGCACTTTTCAGAGGTTTTGCAATTGCACAAAGCCTATGGGCATCTCTGGGAAATGGAACCCCAGGGTCTTGGGCCAGGGGAGGGGTTAAGGCATCTCCATTCATTCCTCCACCGAGGCCACTTGCTCCAAGGTACCTCTGCACCCACCTCAAAGGGCTGCCTGCAGTGCAGGAATCTGCAAGGGGCCATAAGCTGGGGGCAAGCACAGGGTCTCTGGAGACAGAAGAAGTGAGCGAAGGTCATGTTGCCTCCAGGTCCTACGGGCCTTAACCAAGAGCTTTCTATGCTCTGCTGCTCACCAGAATGAAACCTCACCACTCTGAGGGATTTCTAGCACCAGAACAAAAAGACAGCAACCGTGTGACTAATTTTCCTCATTACATCCATTGAAGATCATGTCTAAATTTATTTTCCAGTTCCTAAATATTCTGCATACAGTATTGTAAAGTTAACCATGCACCCACACCTATTCTTTGTAAATAAATTTACTAAAAATGAAATTGTCATAGATGCTCACATAGGTGCTTTCTAAATCAACTTTACCTCAAAAATAAATACATAAAGAAAAATAAACTTAAGCCATTTGTTAGAAAATAGATGCACCTTGAGACCATAATGTTAAATGAAATAAATCGGATGCACAGACTTAAACATCACATTTTTTCTCTTATAGAAAAACTCAAAATGTAAACAAAGAGCAAAATAAAAGATAGCTAATAGGAAATAGGCCAATAGATTGTTTTTTGCAGATGAGAGGGGCCCAAGATATGGAGACAGAAAGGGGTGAAAAAAGAATTAAGATGTTCTGTGTGCATGTCCCAAATCCCCAAGGGGAATCTAAACATTATGTACTACAAATGTGTACTACTAAAAAATTGGAGAAGTAAATAAACACTTAAGAAGTGATCAAATTAACATAGCTACTCTATACACTGCAAAGCGGAGAGGTCTCTAGACAGACAGACCTGGTACTCTCTCTAACATACACTGGCTTTGTGACCTTGAGCAAGTTCTCTGAATACACTCTTGCTCATTTTGGAAGGCAGTTTGGGCATTGATTCAGCACTTTAGTATTGGAACCAGATTATCTGAGTCTGAATCCATAACGTATTCATTGCTTTGAGGCTCAGTTTTCCCAGCTGTAAAATGGTAATAAGTCTCATACCCCCCTCAAAAGGACACTCTCAGGATTAAGTAGGCAAATAGAAAGTCATGTAATGCAGACATCTTAAATACTCACCTAACATGTAGTTACTAGAATGACTGCAAAATGAGATGATGCTGGAATCCACTGCCATGGTGACCATGGGATGAGGTCGTACACGTGTGTCTAGGGCCCAGGGCCTGACCCTTGTGTACTGGAAGCAAGGACACTGTGACTGCTGCTACTCTTACTGTGGGCAGCAGGAGGTGGAGAAGCTGTGTGCATGTACATGGCAGGCAGAGGTAGACCATAGGGGGAAAGGACGTGGGAAGGTGGGCTGGGCACAGACAGAAGTGGCCCAAGCTGCAGACGCCACACCTCTGCTGCCCTGGCCAGGACCGCTCTGCCAATCACCTCCTCTGCCAAGTGCTGCTCTACCCAGTGTGCTTTGATCCCCTGCCAGTCCTTGCGCAATGGGGTGAGGTGTGCCCGACTGCATGCCCATCCTGATAGCTGTGTTGGTGACTGGCCAGGAGGGAATGACCTGAGGGTGTGGGTGGGCTGGGCTGCCTGAGCCTCCAAGTCTAGGAAGGCCACAGACACAGATCACAGGGGTGGAGGGAGTCCCTGTACCATGTCCAGAGCCTCTAGGTGGCCGCAGGAGCCTGCAAGGGCTGTGGCAGTGGCAGAGCCCAGGTACTGGTGTTGGTACGCACGGGCAGATCCTCATCCACCCAGGAAAATCTCTTATTTGAGGGAAGAGAAAGTCAAGGCCAGAAGAGGCCAGGGAATTTCCCCAAAGTCCACACCAAGGGAAGGCAGATTTTTTAGTTCCCTTATAGTAAGTCTCTCAAATTGGCATGGTAGAGGTTAGGGGCTAACAAGATGGGGGTAGAAGTTCTGATAGGAAGTTGAATAGCATTCCTGGCTTGACCTTGAGATGCTGAAAGCACTTTCTCCTCCAGGTGTGACACCAGATGTCACCAGGCATGGCTCAGTGTCTCCTGGGAATGGGACCAGCCCCTGTGAGGACAGCCCTGCTACCTGACGTCATGAAGAAGAAAGCAGGGGAGAGAAGAAGGGGAATGTTGAGGATAAGACAAGGAGAAGCCATGAGGAGCATGGATCAGAGAGCAGCACAGAGGCAGCCGGGGAAAAAGGACCTACAGGGCAAATGGCCGGCCCTCAGGCTGGGCTGACAGCTTTTGCAAGCCAATATCTCCTTTTAACTGGATCAACAAGGGACCGAGTTGGGGAAAGACCTGCTAGGCAGCAGCGCTTTGCACACTAAGACTTTCCCTGGCTGGGACCTGTGCTGACATTGGCAGTGTCCAGTTCTTCCTCACTTCCCTACCTAGAGGAGGGGACTAACACTGCCCTCCCAGAGCTGCTTGTGTCCTCTTGGCCAGATCCAAATACCCAGAGCAAGCTCTAGGCCAGATCCACCCAGGGCAGCTGACCACAAGGATCCAAGGACAAGGCCAGGACATGAGAAGATTAAGAACGTATGTGCCATATATCTACAATTCAAATTCAAGTGGCCTTTCTGCATTTTGACTGGTCAGATCGGGTCCCTCTACATGGACAACTCAGAGGTGATCTTGTTGGCCAGAGTGGACTATTTGAGAATCTTTCCCCAGTCATACCTACCCCAGGCAAGTCACCAGCCTGGCAGGCTGCAGTTTGTCCATCTTGCCCAGGGCCAAGATGATTTTAATTTTAGCAAGAGAGGGGCAAAGAAAATCATTCTCTCTATTAATTGGTGTTAGAGAAGGCAACAACTTGGCCACAAGTGCCGAGTGGTACTCCACAGCAGCTGGCCTGGATGTCTATGAGGGATGTGAGTCCCTTTCTTCCTTCTGCTCATTGTGTTTGCCGTGTTTGTTCTTCAACACAGAGCACCAGCCCTGGGAGTGGGAGGAGCAGCAGCCCAGGAGTACCTGCTGCCAAGATGGAAACCAGTGAGAAGGACCAGTGAATCCAGCGGGAAAGACCAGAGTGACCAGTGAGAAAGTAGAGGCATCCGGAGCCTCAGGATTGGTCCAGGAAGGGCAGGCCATGATGTTCTAAGGCTGAGACTCCTATCTCTGAGTCAGAGTCCCAGCTCTGTCATTGCTTGTGTGACTTTGGGCAAGTGACATGAGATCGTTTGAGCTTCCATTTCATTTGCTAAATAATTGGGATAATAATACACACTCGGCAGGATTGTTAGGATTTAATGAGAGAACATATGAAGGGTAAGTACTCATCAATTGAGCTATTATTTACCTGAAAGGGTTGCGGGAGAAATATAAAAGGGACATAAAGTAAAGAAACAGAATAGATGCTTCATAAAAGGTAATTATTATTATTGTTACCAACACCCTTTGGAATTGGTCATTCATTTTCCAAAAGCCGTTCAAAGATCCCATTCCTCTGGCAGAAGAATTAGATAACTGACGTCTTTGATAAACTAGCTTTTGACCTGGGGGACCTGGTTGGCTGAAACTACCCAGGTTAAAATGACTGAAAATCAATTTTATTTGACAGTTGTGGAAAAAAAAGAGATGCATGCACTAACTATCGAGCAACAAAGCTGCTTGGTGCCCAGACAAAGCGAGAGCCAGAGAAGGCTCTGCCGTCCGGGGTCGGCTCCTGCCTTCCCATTCAGAGGCAATGGTAGCCAGCAGCGCTCACAAGCCTGACCTTCTCCCTGCTGTGCCAGCCCCTCCCCTCCACGGTCTCCTTATCTCTGCTTCCAGGTCTTGCCTTCTGCCCCAAAAGGTAAACTTAAAAGCGTTTTCTGCTGCTTTGTAACACAGTCCATGACCACTGGAGGTGGAATTGGCTGAGGTCTGAGAACTGTGATTGAGGAAAGATGAAGGAGGCAAGCGGAAATGCCATCAACCTGTCCGTTGCTGTGCTATGGGGATAGATGAAGCCAGCCCCTCCTCCCTTCCGGTCTTCCCCCAACTGAGCTCCTATTTCTGGGTTCACACTGCTATTCCAGCTCTCAAGCTCTTTGTGTCCCTTTGCCCACTTTCTGAAATAACTTGCCATCCTCTGATGTGTCCTAGTTATAAGTCAGGCCGCCTTAATTTAAGCCTCTTATAATCTCAGGAAAGGCCCTCAGCTTCTTTAGGCCTCAGTTTCCATATTTGTCAAGAAGGAAGAATAAATCAGCACTAGCATGACTGCCTTATGGTGCTGCTATAAGAATCAAGTGGTCTGTTGAAAGTTAAAGGGCTTTACAAGCTGGGCGTGCCTGCACACGGGAGTTTGGATGGACGGAACACTGTAAGCGTTCTCTGCCTAAGAGCAGGGATGTCACACACTGACCTCTTCTCATTGTCATGTTTCCATATATTCTGACATTCCTCCACTTGTCAGAGGGAGAGCTGCAGTTCTCACTGGTCAGCTCCACGGAGGACTGTCCTTCCCGACCCAGTACCCAAACTGAAGAATCAAGCTGCTTAGAGGTCCTCCTTGTGGATCATTTGAAATGATCTGTTAAGAATAATTATTAATCAGGAAATAAATCAACTTCATGGCTGCTTTCTGTGCAGCTTGCCACATGAAGTTGTCCCTACAAGAGGCAATAACTTCTCACAGTGATGCTTCTACCCAAGGAAAGATGTCTGCATAGTCTCTCTCTCTGTCTCTCTCTCTCTCTGTCTCTCTTCCTCTCTCTTTTTATATATCATGAACTTCTTCCCTGATCTAGGAGGCATGTAGATCACTACTATCATGAGTTTGAGCTACAGTGGCTACTCTGCCTATTTGTTTAAAGCACAGTCACATGGAATTCCTGTATATGACTTAGCCTATATCTTAGGCCAGATCATTAAAACATTCCCTCCATGTTTGGTGGACATCTGTCCACCCTGTTTAATATGCACAAAATAAGGATGATTTTACTTCTAGGGGTAGGAGTCCTAACTCTGTTCCTAGCCTAGAAAAAATATTGTGTTAGACAATCTTAACTTCACTTCCAGAAAATACTAAGAACTACAGCTACTTGATAATAGCTTTTTTATAGAGAAAGCTGACTCTGTGCTAGGCATTGTGCAATTTTTAAATCAAGAGTTAAATGCCATTATCAACTCATAATGCAAAAAAAGACACTGGGAGAGTAAACAACCTGTTCAGATTGAAGAACTCATGAGCATGGATGAAGATTCAGATCAAGCTTTTCTGCACGATTAACTCACAATACCCCCACCATGCATGAACTGGGTGCAGATATTACCCACATGTTACAGGGAAGGGGAGAGTGCAGAGAGGCTTGGTATGATGGGTTAATGAGGAGAGGTGAAAGACGATCTTCAATCCCAGCGCCTAGGAGGAGCCAGGAACTCCCTTGACCCGGCCTCTCAGTAACTGAAAGAACACAGTATGATCATACACAGATTTTTAAATTAATTGCTTGGTTCACCTGTCACAATATTTGCCTTCATGAAGTGTCTTTCATCTTGGATATCCAAAGCAGGTGTAAAAGCTGTAATTTATTATAATGATTGTTGTGTTTTTTAATAGTTACCTGCTATAATACGTGCTTGACAGAGGAAGGTGCTGAGGCTTTGGTCTGAGAGTGATAGACTCAGGGTGGAGATTGGGGATGTGGACCAGCTAAAGTCTGCCCACCTCAAAGTCCCAGGTGCACAAAACCATACAGTCACATTGGACACAGAGCCAAGAGTCTGGGAATGTCCCTGATGTCCATCAACAGAATAATGGGTTAGTGGAACCGAATCCTATCTCTCAGGGACAATCCAAGAGCTACGCACAGGCACATGCACTGGCTGAAGCAGGGAAAGATGATGTGTAGAGGAAAAATTGAGTGATGGCAGATAACACAAAGGCAGTGACATTTTACAAATGCAATGCTAGTCACACACATGCACACACATGTGTAATTGAGGGATGCCTGCATGATAAGTATGACTTTAAAGGAAAGCGAGAGGATGATAAACATAGGCCCCAGGGTAGCGGTTACTTGAGAGAATCAGAAGTGTCTTGGGAAAGAAAGTTCACTCATATTGCCTAGTGAGTCTTAAGCAGAAGCTTTGATTTACAGGCATTTCTATTCAGTTTCATGACTTCCATATAGATCACATGTATAATTTTGGATGTCTCAAAATTCATATTTCAAGAGAGAAGCTTCTCTGCACAAATGGTCCAAAGACAAATGATTCATTGGGTGAAAATAGATAATCATGAACTTTATATATAAGGAAAGAATGCTGGTGGGTGTTGGGGTTAGGGTCAGGGTCAGGGGAGCTCAGAAAGTAAAGGAAAATGGGGCAAAAAGACTCAAAGCAGGAAAGCTGTGATAATAATGCCTGCAGTTGTTGTTTTTCTATCTCTTTACTCCATAGCAATCTCTCAGTTGCTGGTCCTCTCTTCTGTTATCCTTTAAGACATTTTTAAGAACCCATGGTCAAGGAAGAAAGCAGGGACTCACCCTTCATGGGATGTGAGGGCCACTCATTTTTATGCTGGCAAATACATACTCTGAAGGATGAACATAATTCAGTGTTAGAAACCACACGGGTCTCATCTTCATCAAAAAGTGTGGCCTGGTGGGACCATTCATGCCCTGAACAATGGAAAAATCTGTGAATAAGAAGCAGAGCAGATCAAATGGTAAGCTGTACTGTGCTTTGCTCATTCAAAAGTCACGGTGCCCATTCCTACATCCAGGTTCTGAGCTCCTGCACTCCTGCCGTGAAGACCTGAGCCTCCACTCACTGACCTACTTTCCATTCACACCTTGCCGTAGTTAGGAATATGTTCTTAGGTTTGGAAATCAGAGCCTTAGAGAGATAGAAGCAGTTCCATCTTCCCTGACCAAATATCTTAACCAAAACTATAGCCCAAAATATCATAATAAAACATTAAAAGGAAGTTACCTAGATATCACAAAGATCTGTCACTGATTTTCTGATATTTGAATTATGGGGTTAATGTTATTTGGAATTTTTCTATGGCTCAGACATCCAGTAAAGAACATTTTAAGAATCAATAATTATAGCTGCTATTATTTGACAATGCTAAGAAGATACTTCACACATCAAAGGACCCCGGTATAACGCTCTGTTCTCCAAGTGATATTTCAAGAGCAGTACATTTTCAAGGGGATTGAGGTCACATAAATGTAAAGAAACTTGCCCCAAAAGCCTCAGCAATGAGGACGGGGCTTTGCTGGGATTTCAGCTTGAGTGAATCTGAAGATATAAAGAAACACTTCTACGTTGTGACGGAACTGTAAACTATGAAAATCAGGATGGAGATTCCTCAGAAAACTGAAAATAGAAATCCCGCTGGATCCAACTGTACCTCTGCTGAATATCTTTACTAGAAGAGTTAAATACACCGTATGATAGTGATTCATACTTGTTACCACACAGTTTATGGTAGCTAAGCTCTGGGAACAGTCTAGATGCCCATCGACAGGTGAGTACCAATAAATGTGGTATATATCCACAATGGAATATTATTCAGCCATAAAGAAGAATAGAATCTTGTCATCTGTAGGACCATGGGTGGATTTGAGGCCGCCATGTTGAGTGAAGTACGGCAGACATACAAAGTCAAATATCACCTGGTGTCTTACATGAGAAAGCCTAAATATAAATAAGTTAAAGAGTAACATAAAGGACTGGTGGTAGGGAGCAGCAAGACAGACTTTTGGAGGCTGAGAAAAGGAGCAGGGGAAGGGGATAAAGAGATTGAAAATAATCAAGATACGATTTATATATGTGCCAATTCGTAAATGTATGTAAACGTTGTATATAGTAAACATTTTCTAGTAAAATAAATGTGGTACCAAGGTTCTGATACATTATTTTCCAAAGAGCTAACATCTGAGAGAATGAGCCAGCCAAGTTGAGAACAACCTTTGTTTTACGAAGGGCTTCAGTTTAATTAACACAGCAACTCAGAGCTCTTGCCTAGTGTTTAAGAGCAGGACGCCTTCAGTTCCTGCTCTTACACGGCAGCAATGCAGGCAGGGCCAGGAAGAGAAAGTGAGCCCTTCCAGACTTTAGCGCCAAGCCACGGTCTCTCCAGGGACCCAGAGTTGTCCCTATTGACCTGAGATGTTGAAAAGCCTACAGCACTTGGCCTCCCTGTCCCTTTCTGTTCCCCAGCAAGTCCTCTGCACGGCTGTCCAGCCCTGTTTTCAGACAGTGGTGCCAAGGTCCATGCATCCAATGCCCCCTAGTCTGAGCCCAGAGCAAGACCATCCCAGGCTGCACTGGACTTACAATGCAGTTTGGCAAGGTAGGCCCTTCTGTGGGCATCTCACTGTGGAGGAAGGAGAGGAAAAGGCATTTGGCAAGGTCAAACAGCCACAGGAGGCCAGGAGAAGTGCTGAGAATGAACCATCAGTCTGCTGTCAAACTGGTGCCATTTACAGACTTGGTGCCACACATTGGCTTCCTCCTGGAGAAGACTGTGTCACTCCATGGGTGCGGGGGTTGATCATTGAATAGGGTTGTGACTACCGACGTATAATGAGCAGAGGCCAGAGAGCTGCTCCATACCTACCCCCAGCACCACCACCCCCACACACCCTACCAAAAACTATCCTGCCCCAGAGGCCAACAGCAATAAGGCTGAAAAATCATGGGTGGGGGTGGTGTGAAAGCAACAGAAGCAGGAGAAACCTAAGTCCGCAGTAGGAAAGGGGTCTACACTGATGATGATCACCCTGTATTGTCAGGACCTAGGCACTGGCCAGTGTGGCCTTTAGTGAGTCCTGTGCTATTCAGCATGCAACGTTGTTCCAAATGCACAGAGACCAAGGGGCACACTGCCCTCTATCCATCTCTTTTTCCAGAAGAGAGCTCAAGGGTAGGAGTTGGAGGCTGGGGTAGAGATGGGAGTGGAGAGGGAAGGGGCTGCTGGTTTCTAGATACATCCAGGGACACTAGTGACTCTGATCCTGGGTTCTGTCTCCAAAAATGTATTCTGCATCCTAGGAACTCTTCTTAGTGTCCAAAGGGAGCTGGGAGCATGTCTGCAAAGGGTTAAGTGTGTGTCTTCTCTTGCTGGCGTGTCTCCCAGGCTAAATGAAGGCTGTTTCATCTCAGATGGATATGAAAGACAAACTGTGCAGATTGAAAACATCTGCACTCCATGTGAATGGGCCACATGTCCACAGTGCCCTGCCGAGGTTGAGCCCGATCCCTGCCCTTTTGTTTGACTTTGGAGGAGCAACACAAGTAAATACAGTAGGTTCCGTTTAAACAAAAGACTCTGATCAATAGAGGTTTGTATAGCTTACGACCTTCAACCATAAACAGAAATTTGAGGTAAAAATCCACAAATCCCAGATCAATTACCAGATTATTTACCCTTTTGCACTGCTAATGTTCCAATCTTCCTTGCATGTTAAATAGGTAGGGAAGAAGAGGTTTTATGTGGCAGAGAAGGTTGTGCAGATTTATTAGCTGTGGCAATCAAAGCGTGTGCCATACGTTTTCTATAGAAACATGGCTGCGGTAATTGTGCAAATTCAACTAATTGTGCAAATTCAACTGCCAATGTTACCAGTAGCTTTAATAATATTTTTGTATTTTTTGAAGGGACTTTAACATCTGCCACAAAACTGTTGCTGTATTGTGGTTTGCAGTAAATGAAAGTACATATGTTTGGTGGGGTCTTAGAAGGGGCACAGGGAGCTGGGACCTCCCGTCTTATCCACGGACCTTGATAGTTGTGAGTCCTTGAGAAAGGGCCCTTCCTTGTGTGACTGTAGCCTCAGTTTCCCCGTGTATAAACTTGGACTGGTATAGAAGGGTTACGCACAGCTCTGAAGCCTGCATAATTGATTAATCTTTTGAAGCCTCTGTTTTCTCATCTGTAAAATGAAAAAAATAGGATTACTTTCTGGAGCTGTTATGAGAATTAAATAAGATGCAGCCTAGGAATGCACAGGCCGTGTCTTGCGCACAGCAAGCCAGGCTGTAGCTACTTTCAGTGATATTTGGGCATGAGCTCTCTAGGTCAAGGGCTTGGAGGAAAAGCTGGGAATGAAGGAGTGGGTTCCACGAGGAGAGGAAAAGATATTCTCCCAGTCAGTCGCTCTGATGATCCAGTAAGGAGAGGCGAGGGGTGACTTCAGATCACCCAATGTCCCCTGCCCCCATCCACAAAGGTCCAGCTCAGATGCCTGGTCAGCAGAACCTGTAGATCTACTCTCTGAAAAAGAAGGATGGGGCATTTTTCCCAACAAAACCTTCCATGGGATGCTGTCTTCAAAGAACACCATTCCCACCCCACCCAGTAATGCCGCTCTGAGGGCTGGGTACCACGCCTTTCCCATCCTCCTCCAAACTCCAATCCCTAGCCCCTTGAAGGGTCTGGAACAGACCTCAGTTCATATTTGCTGGATGACGGGTTCCTCTGGACTGCTGTGAATGTATCCCTTTTCTGTCCTGGATCATAGACACCAACCTTTCCTTTTTATTCTCAGCCTTCTTTTCCACTCCTGTACTCTGGCTTCCCACACCAGTCACAGAGCAAAGGAGACTTCTTCTGTTCCCCATGCTGCTCCTCCTTCCACCCACAACAGCAGGAATGACAGAGACAGCGATAGGCCTGGCAGTGTTGAGAGGCTGACATATACAGACTCATACAGTCACGGCAACACTGCTTCATCTTCACTGTACAAACGGAGGGAGTGAGTGTTAGTGAGATCACTCGTAAGTGCAAAGTGGAAGGTGAGACACTAAACACAGCTTTCCTCATGCTTAACCAGTGGGCCAGTGGCTCTGAATTTGAGCGTCATCCAAACCCCTAGGAGGTCCTGTAGAAACACAGGTTACAGACCCTGCCCCAGAATCCCTGACCAGTAGGTCTGGCATGGGACCTGGGAAAGTGCATTTCCAACAAGCTGGCAGCTCAAGTGGATTGAAGTCACTACTGTCCAGGAACACCCAATTTGAGAAACACAAGGATCTCCTGTCTAATGGTTGAAAAGTAGAGCAATGACTATTTTCATGTATTTCATGCCCTGTGGTGAGAGGCTGACTTCCTTTGGAATCATTTACATTCTATAATTCATCAGCTTTATATATATATATATATATATATATATATATATATATATATATACACATATGTAAAATATCTCAGGGTAAAGTCCCATTAATCACGTGTTGGAAACTTTCTGGATTAAGGGGTAGAGGATGAGGTGCAGAACCGAAGAAAATTCTTCCAAATTAACTAAGAAGTTTCATTACGGCAGAGGCTGGCTGTTTCTTTAAAAGAAGTGTAGCTTCTTAAGTTGTAATTATTCTACATATTATAAAATGTGGAAAGTTATGGGGTGGGGGGAGGAGGATTAGAAACTCGCATTCCTTAGTAATGAACTACATAGGCAGTAAAAGCCAAAGTTAGAGTACTTTTTCCGAACTTTTACTCAATAAATATTCTGTCTCCAAAGGATCACAAATTCCAAATTAGCAGCATGTGGATTCATGAAATCCATTCATTTCTCCATTCATGCATCCCACAAACATTTATTGAAGCATCCTCTCTGTGCCAGGCATCTGCTGAGTGCCCAGCCAGGGAAGGGACATGGAGAGCAGGCAGTTAGGGGATGTTGATGTTAAGAGAAATGAGATACAAGCACGTCCTTGACAAGCTCACGGGACGGTGGGAGAGTCAGGGAGCAGATGTGTGTGCTTTTGCCTGTGAGGGGAGGGTTGGGCATGGTTTCCATGCAAAGGGAATAGCATATGTTGGTAGAAGCTTTCACTAGGGAATTCAAGGGGAAGACAGGCAAATCATATGCCTCAGTCCTTTCTCAGACTTTACCATTGGATACCTGAACTGAGAAGAAGGTGCAGTGGCTTAGCATGGGGATGTTGGAGCCACATGCCTGCATTTGGTATCCAGTGTTTGGTTAAGTTACTCAACCTAGACTGAAATTGCTAATAGAAGCCCAGTGGATACAAGAGGTGGATCCCCTGATTTCTGTCTTTTCTTTGCTCTATCACTTTTAAGGAATAGCATTGTGTGTAGAGACAGCAGTGTGTGATTCACACACACACACACACACACACACCGGACAATAATAATAAGAGGAGCAAGCAGGGCTTAGGTCCCTGCCTGTAATTACATTCTCCAGGGCACCCTCAGCTTGATCTCTTATTCTGCAACTCCCTGAAGCGTCTGACTTGGCCTTTGCTCAATGCCTTCTTGGACAGAACTTTAAGACCCATCCATATCAGTTTGAATGCTTTTAGAAGCAAGTAGAAGAAATAAATTAGTTTAAGTAGTAGGAAAATACACTATTTTGCATAACACGTTATTGTCCAGGAGGAGGGCAGATCTAGCAGTTGATGATGTCAATGAGGAATCAGATTTTTTTCCTTATCTTTCTGTTCTGCTGTCACCGGTGTTGGCATGGGTTACCCTTAACAGTGAGGAGCACAAGATATTGCTCCCAGGCGAAAGTTATAGTCCTCCTCTTTCATCTTTATGACCCATACTAGACCGTGTGTCCACCTTGAAGTACTGACACTTAATTGGAAGATGCTATGCTCAGATTGCCTTAAATGGATTGAGACCCACTCCTAGAGCTAAGAGTCGGAGGCAAGCAAGATAGTCCGTTAACTCCAAGCTTGGACCAAGCAGTCAAGGTGATGGGATTCAAATCATCCTCATGCCACTTCCTGCTAAATGACTTCAGACACTTTGATTTCTCTGTACCTCAGTTTCCCTATCTGTATAACAGAAATAATAGGATGCCCACTTCATGGGGTTGTTGTAGGAATTAAATGAGCTATACACACCTTGGCAGATGGCAAATATAAATGGTAGCTATTACTATATTGTGCTGTATCTGAAAAATCCAGGTGCTTAGGAAACACAGGTGGAGCACATGTTTGGAGTGCAGGGGTGTGGGAGCAAACAGCAATGCCATTCCTCTATCTCCTCGGCCAGAATTGATTTCCTGACTCTTTAACTGGGTTCAGTCCAGCATTCTGTCTCAAAACATCCTAGTGAGATGGGTAAGTTTTGAAAACCGCTATATTTCTGAGACAGTTCTTGGCATTCAAAGTACATCCCCAAGCACTTGGAAATTGTAGCTCTGAGCCCTTTTCCCAGTAATACCACCTTTCCCCTGAGCCCCACCTGAAGCCCTTCATTACACTCCTTGAATTTGGGTGGAAATGTCAGCCCCAGGAGACACTACCTCATAACGAGAAGGCCCAGACTCACCTGTCTGCCTGTCTCTAGGGGCACACCACTATGGAGAAGTTGTTCTGGGCAGACTGATTTTGTTCCAGAATCAGCGAGAAGGCAGACTGAACTAATCACATCCAGTCATTCCAGGCTCTGAGGACAGGAGTCCTTTCACTCAGGAACTGGAGAGGCAGAAGTGAGGATCAGATTGGCCATAAGGAAGTGAGAAGCAAAAAAGCGTTACACTGTGAATATAGAGCAAAAGTATCCAGAGATGGTTGACATACCTCCCAGTGGATGTGGTCAGCTTTAATTCATGGTCCATGCCCACCCTAGAGCTGTGTGAGGCATCACTGGGACACTAGGATGGATCTGTTACTGAACTATTAGTCAGTTGTCATTACCATGACAGAATACATGGGGTAATCAATTTAAAAGGAAGATAGGTTTACTTTGGCCAAGATTTCAGAGGTTTTAGTCCACGGTCTCTTGACTCTGTTACGTTAGGACTGTCTTGGCATAGTACAACATAGTTGATCATGGCAGTGGCACACGTAATGGAGAACTGTTCATACCATGGTATCCGGGAAGCAAAGAAAGAGAGAGGGGTAAGCTGGGGTGTCAATGTCCCTTCAAGGCCACACCCCCAATGACCTAACTCCCTCCCTCTAAGCCCCACCTCTAAAAGTTTCACTAGTAGCAATATGGGCTGGGGCCTAAGCCTTTAGCATATGGGCCTTTGTAAGATGATCCAGGCTACAGTAGCCTTACTACTACACATATACTGTGTCTGGGTTTTTGGATGTTTTTAATAGGAAAGGCTTCACTTTCCAACTGATACTCGGATTTAGGATGTCCAAATACTGTGAAATCCACTGAGCTGGACAGACTTCCCAAATCACATTACTACCCTCATTTTCTGCTCATTTTCTTATGACTTCTCTCCTCCTTGGGGTTACATTAGGTAGTTGTATCTCTCCAATACAATCATTTGTAAAGCTGAGACCAGGACCCCAGGGATGCTAAGGACCCCAGTACGTCCTGCTGCAGGTGTGGTCCAGACTCCACTAACTTGGGATCAGAGAAGCACATGGCTGAGCTCCAATATGGTCTGATGTTTGGCACAAGGATGAACTTAACCAGTGAGATGTTGGAACAGTATGGCCCTGCAGATCCCGTGTCTCACTGGGCAACACTCAAGTCCCACCCTCAAGTCTCGCAGGACTGAGCCACTCCATTGTGACCCAGGCACCAAGCAGTTCTTTACCAGCTCATGGCTGGGTAAGTACAGAGACAGAGAGGCAACATTTAGGAAATTTTATAGTAAATCAACACAGTAATTTTATATCAGCTTAATGTAATAGTTCATAAGTGGGGACTGCATGTCATTTTCTAATAATTTACTTTGTCTCTATTTTATTAAACTGTTAATCTGAAATAAAATATGTTAAAAATGATATTCACATAGAGTTTGAGCAGCACTGACCTGGGAATCTCTTCCAGGTCCTTGCAATGAGGCCGAGCTCCCCCTTTGGTGCTGACCCGAGCCTGGCTCCCACACCGCAGGACTGAGCTGTGGAGCAGGGACCAAATGAGTCTGAAGCAGAAGCATGAATGTGAAAACTCTTAAAGGCTCCTGTACCTGAAAATTTATAAAATGGTCACTTTACTCCACAATATCTCCATTCTTGCTATAATATGCAAACTGATTTGCTGTTTTTTGCATGTTGGCCTTCAAGTTGACAAGTGAAATTTTAACTCCAAGAGTTAACAGCATAGGGTTAACATAGGGTGTTTAGTTGGTTGGCTGATTGGTTGGTTGGTTGGTTGGTTGGTTGGTTGATTTGCTTCCCCTGTGGCTTTGCATGCCCTTTGAGACAGCATCACACCCCTGGGAAATAACAGCCTTCATGATTTTGGGGAATGGCTTTGTAGCAGATCTCTAACACCCTTTAGGTCTCAATTTTAGATTTGAAAGCAATTTATAGTCTTTGCACATAGCAGTCAATGTAGTCATAGCATATAGAAGCAAATACTTATGTAGTGTTTATTATGTGCTAGAGAATATTATAGGTGCTTCTTCTAGTCAGCTCACGCAACCCTCCTAGTAGTCCTCTGTTATAGGCACTGTTAATGTGATTGCCACTTCCTAGATGCAATACTGATACACAGAGCTGCTAAGTCACTTGCTCAAGATCACACAGCTAGAAATAGGTGGTAGAGCTCACATTTGCCCCAGGCAGCCTGAGTGAAGAGTGCTGTTCTGAATTTGTGCACCCTTGTGTTCCTCCCTCAACCTCAAAATGAGGCAATCTCAGGCTGTGTCAACTCTACCAACTACCAGCTTCATGAAGAGAATCCATTTTCCCTAAGACTAATGCATTATAGGGAAGTCAAAGTTATATACATCTATACATTGGATTCTGCTCAGATTAACTTAATGGGGTTATAAAAACAGTAAAGAGATCAACTTTTAGTGCACATCCTGCTGTATATTCTGCCTCCCAAGTGATAGTCTGAGTTGAGTCCAAGTGGAGAAGAATTGTGTTTGAGGGTATCCACTTCAAGGCATCCTGGCCAGAGCAATTTGCTGGAAACTCGGGGACAATTTTATAGCCACAAGGACACCCCATCAACTCCACTAAATCTTTTGCCATGCCTGATTTTGTCATGGTTGTGAAGATTCAGCCTTTGTGAATTATCCACACGCCAACCCACATCAGCATTCGATTTGGTGTTTCAGGCATCCCATTTGGTTTCGAAATTACTTGTAGGGGATGCTATTTAGAGGCCATGTGAAAAAAATATATAATCTGTCCTGTGGTTATGAAAAAAAAATTGCTATGTTCTGATTAACTGCACGTGACGCTGAGATATATCCCTGTGAAAATGACCTCCATTTGCAGCCTGATTTTGATTTGCAGGCTGGGGAATTAAATTCCACCTCATTGGTTTTATGTTTCTCCCACCGTTTGTGCATTCATTCACTAAACATTTATTGAGCACCAACTGTACCCAGGTCCACTGCTAGGTACTGGTATAGAGAAAGAGGAGGAGACTTTCCAAGGGTGGATAAGCCCTGCCCTCTGCCCTTGAGTGGTTCATGCTTTTGACAGGAAGACAGACATGTAGGAAGTACAATGGTAGTGCAGTGAACATGTAAACACAGAGCAACTCCATTACATGTCCCAGATTAATTTGCTTTCTAATGGCCTAGTATCTTAGGTTATTGCAAATACCAGGTTGTACTGTCTGGGAGTCAGTAATTGAACAATTATTTGTTATTTATCTTCAACAGGGCTGAATAACCAATTGGACATCAATGAGGGTAAATTTATTGTGATGTATACAAGTGATTCCTTTTGTCTACTTGATACTTTCATGTTAGAAACAAATCCAAGAAGCCAAGGCCCCAGAACACTTCCTCGGCACACCCGCAGCCATCCAGCAGGAAGAGCCTCTCTGTTGTACCCACTTCACAGACACCTTCATATTCACAACTGAATTGCTTTGTGGCAACAACCACTGAACAGGCAATGCCTTCTGGGAGGAAGGTAAATGACTTTCTTAGGGCCACACATAAAGCTTCTTATTCCAGAAGCTTTATCCTCTCTTGTCTATCCTGCTACCCTAATTCTCAATCGAACTCCTATTATTCATTAAGAGCCTGGATTCACTGTGCAGATTCATCTTTCCAATATCTAGATGCTGGGTTTATCTGGATCACCTGAGTAGTCATTTGTGACTGTTAGTGGCCATTCTACACCCAAGAGGAAATGTCTGGTTGTAGTAACGTTCATGATAAACCCTTTAGGCCCCATAGAACCTTCTGGAACCAGCTGTCCATGCTTTGCTCCATCCTGGCTTCCTGGTTGCATGACCTTGACATTCACCCTCATTCACTAACCCAAATGACTCTGGAATGATCTTCCAGATGGTCACTAAAGCAAAACAAACATAAAAAGTCAGGTCTTTTGGGGGGGGGATTTGACTGAAATGGGAAACTCAGCTTAGTGTTTTGAAAGTCAAAGTGGCCTTTGTGTTTGGAAATTAACTTTTTATAGCACCCAGGGGGTAGTTATTATTTATTCACTGGATACTTTTAGGAATTTAAATGCGATCGATTAATTGATGGTAAAAATTATATTATGTAAATGCAAATTCAGAATTGAGTGCAGTGTTCACAGTGGGCCCGAAAACATTTTAAAAGGCCAGGTTAGGCCTGAGGAAATTGGAAGTTGTAGTCTTTGCTATTAAAAAAAAAAAAAGAGGAAGAAGAAAAAAGACTGAAAGAAAGTGAGTTTGCAGCAAACTTCGTAATGAAGGCCAGAATTTTCTTTCTTTCCTTTTTGACAATGTTATCACAATCTGTTATTATCATCTAACTGTACCATAGAAAAGCCAATGTAAAGGAATCAGGCAAGCTTTTGTTCGACCCTTTTTGTTAGCGATCCTGCTTTACAAGTCTTATCAAGCTTATGAAGCTCATAAATACTGGGACCCCAAACAATTTAGGGAGATAGAGGGACAACAACCGAGAGCAAGGGCGGTAGAGAACCGGGATAAAAGGGAACTGAAGAGGGTGACACAAAAGACTCTGGAGCCATTAATTTTTATAGCTGATGCAGCTACTAATATTTTATGAAGTTTGGAAATATGAGTATTAAAAACAGGCTAATATCTGCCCTTGCTCTCCTTCTGTTGTTGTTTTAATACAAAGATAAGCCGCTCATATTTGTATCTTGCACGCGGCCTTATTATAGTTAAGCACTCTTAGGATCGAAATGTTCTGTCAGTTGGAATTTGCCCTGGCCAATGTCCTTTTGTCTTTGTTTGGCTTGGTTTTTCACCTTCTCGTGGACTACTTCATGTAGCATTTCTCTTCTTTATTCTCGTTTTTTGTTTTTTTTTTTTATTTTGTTTCATTTTCTGTTTTAACTTATCTGAGCTGATTTCTAGTTAAATTACAGCAGGGTTTATGTTTACTAGCTTTCCTCCATCGTGCTGCCTGCGATGTCTCCATTTAAATGTAGATTCTGAGTTTACACTGGGGAGGGAGGTGAGCACCTTTTGGCTGCAGAATTAACATCGAGGTGAAAATATGAGCTTGAAATAGTGCTATGTTCCCATAATCAGAGCCTTGTGAATCCAGCTTGAATGTTCCAAGCCATTTATTCACAGGTGCCTTGTACCCCACAGGGGAAAGCAGCATTGACGTCAGATCTATATATTTACTGAGGCCACAACACAAAACTTTAGGTCAAGGAAATCAAATGCTAAAGGGTATCACCCAGTCCATTATAGATACCATCCAGCTTCAGCAAAGGGCTCTACTCTTGACCTTTTGGAATTAATGATAGCCATGACCACAGGGCACATTTGAGAACAATTCATACCTTGCTTCCTTGCTTAGGAGTATTTGATATGGGATGAAAAGGTATACAGTCCAGTCAAAGCTTCATCATGTGTCAAGCGTATTGCCACCTGAATTTTACATAGCCCAACCCTGGGTGCAAGTTGTTGGTGATGTTTATTTTCTTTTATTTTGTATTTTTAAGCTATACTATGGTGTTTATTTTACAGGTAGAAAAAATTCTTAGTTCACTTTCTTTCTTCTGCTCCATTTTATTGATAGTCTGTTAAAGAAGAGGAAATAAGTATCCCTGTTCATGTCTAGATAACTTATATACATGCTTCTTTTAAAGCTGTTTACAAGCTAATCATACTCCCAAATGACACTAACCTGGAGCTTTTTTGGACCAAATAATTCAGTGGAGAAAGTATAAGAAGAAATCTCCAAAAGTCCCACATCTTTGAAGCCATAGTGATAGTTGTACTTGTAGAATTATCAAAAACATAGTACCCGATTTGTTGCATGCCCCAGATAGAAGCCTGATCATTCTATAAGAGGCTGGTTGCCAGCTCAAATCATCCAGGTTCTACTCTGTTACTATGTATATGCTGTGTCATTTTGTCCAGCTCATTTAACCTCTCTGGTCCTCAGCTGATCCTCATGTAAAATGGAAATAATAATCACACTTGACGCCAGGATTTATTTGAAGGACAGCTGCATTTAATGCAAAGAAAGAGCTGAAAACAGTGTGAGCCCAAATAAGTACTCAGTAAATATTGAAAATTCACACACCTGCACGTGTGCACACACACACACACACACACACACACACACACACACACACGCACGTTATGTGTAGAGAATCCTCCTGTAGAGTCTTCTGAAGCCAGAGAGAAGATAGCTTTAAAGTCCAGCATCATTTACTTTTCTGGAAACCTGGATACAGAGGAAATAAGCAAATGGCAGAGGCGTAAAGTTGAAAGCAGGAGAACTTGGCAGAAAGTGGTGAGGAAGGAGAGAAGTATTTTAGCGAGGGCCCTCAGGTGCCAGACTTAGCTCAGGCTTCAGGATTGCCAGGGAAATCCAGGGCTGCAGAATCAGAGGTCCCCTTCCCACTTTGACAGTCAGAGGGAGAGCGCCATGGTTTGCACCTCATCTGGTCTAAACATTTGGTTTGCAAATGGCAGCCCTGGGCATCCTGGGCTGTGGAGGCCTCATGTTTATTTAAGGGCTCAGTTCCAGGCCGTCTCCCAGACGTGGGGTTCACCACAATAGTCAGCTGTTGATATTCGGATCCCATGAGCATTATAATATGTTTAAAATTGCAACACTTTTAAAACCAGATGTTCTACATAAACGGCACACAAGGGGAAAAAAAGACAAAAAGAAAGAAAGGGGGAAGAAAAGAGGACAGGCGTATCTGTCACTTGGCATAATGCTGAGGGCTTCAGGCTTGCAGAAAATTCAGGACAAATTGAAGTGAGCCCCATAAAGCTTGTTCTGGATTTTCTTCTGCAGAAAAGATTAAAAGGAAATCGCTTTAACAGAAAGGAAAGCGCCATCTCAGTAAAGACAGCAAGGGAGCGGCAGTCAGGGAAAGTCGCTGCTGATGCAGCTGGGGGTGGGGCTGAGGGGCTTCCATGCGGCAGATTTTTAGGGTACGTGTGGATTTCGCTACTTTCTAGTCCTCTCTGTGGTTCTCTGTGGACCACTCCTTTTAAACAGACAGCCTCTGTTTTTCTCCTAGGAGTTCCTTCTCAGTGGAAGTGGGGGCTTATGTGGGTGTTGTTGTAAGAATGTTTGTGTAGTGTTCTACTGTTCAGTAGAACTCTTTTGGAGTTGAATTACCTGGGTTCAAATCCCAAGCCCACGGCTTGGTGAGTGCCCATGGGTAAGAGCACCCCTGGCTTCAAATCCCAATCCTACCTCTGACTGTGTGTTCATGGATAAGTTAGTGAATTCAATGCTCCAAGACTCTCCATAAAATGAAGACTTTAATGGCACTTCATGAATAAGGGAGATAAAGTATTTAGCATGGTGTCTGATACACAACACTCCAGTTTAGGCATTTTATGTGGAAGACACTTTTTTCCCCAATTTAGACCACTTAAGACTAACTGCTGTGAGAGAAATCTTGGCAACTTTGCATTCCCCCCTGGGATAATTGGATAATTTAGGGTGTCCTCCAGTCAGTCCTGAAATCACTAGTCCATGCAGTTAGAAATGACGGGTTTAGGGAGAAGTGGAGCAGAGGCATGGTGTAATGGAAAGGTGGCACGAGCAGACAGACCTGGGCCCATGCCCGGACTCTGCACCTCGCAGTCTGTGTGGCCTCCTCACTGAGCCTCGGCCCTGCAAGGCCTTGAGTTGTACTTGGGTCCTGATCACACTGCTGTTGCTTAAAGGGGCAGAAGGTTCAAAGGGGCGCACTTAGGCTGAGTGGTTTTCACACAGAAAGCACTCAATCAGCATTATTATTTTTTTATTCCATCATCCATAGGGCTCTTGAAGTCATGTTTTTGTTCATTTATCAAATTATTTCTGCCCAAGTACAGAATTTATCAAAGTATATTCTTTCTTGCTCATGTACCACCCAACCAACCAATCAACCAATCAATATAATGAACAAACACAAAGAAAAATAAGAATAAACAAACAGAAATATTCAAGCAAATCCATTAAGAATTACACACTGGCCTTTGTATAAAGCGTCTCTACCCCACCCTGCTTTGGACCCCACCACCTGGAACCCACCCACCTCCTCCCAAACGTCTCCCTCTTCTTCACCTGCTGTTTGTAATTCCTGTCACTGTTTGAGCCCATGTCACTGATCATGCCTCAGCTCAGACTTGCTTCTAGGAGACTTTCTCCTAGCTGTGCTCTGTATTTTAATGTCTGATAGTACTCAGTGCTCACATATCCCAGCTCAGAGTTTCTTGTATTATCCTTTCTTATTAAATTGCCTCTTTTATTTGTCTGTAAATATCCTGAAGGAAAGGGTGTTGTGCTATTCACCATATTACCATGGCACTCAGCACAATGCTCTTCCTTAGGAACTTGGTGAATGCAAGCGTGGAAGAAGGGTTGGAGAGATTGATGGGTAGGTAGATTTATGGATGGCTGAATGAATGAGCAGATGGAATCACGGAGAGGTGGATGAATGGATATGATACATGGATGGGTGAATAGAAGCGAGAATGGAGGCACATAGTTAAATAGATGAATGAGTAGGTAGGCAGGACAGTGGATGGACAGTTGGATGAATCATCTGAGATTGTGAAAGTGAGTGCTGGAACTCAGCTATATTTTGGTAGATTAGGTTTGGGGTCTGTCATCCAAGGAATCAAGACTGGTAAGAAACTGGCTGTAAGGTCCAATCTTTTCCTGTTTGTCATTGGACTCTATCCTTGGCAAGTTCTGTTCTTTTCAATATGGCCTCCTTACATTATACATCTACTCTCCCTTCTTCTCTAGCCTCTGTCTCATGCTGGTTTCCTTCTTTTCTGTGTGAAAGACTTACCAGCATCCTCTTGGTTATTTCCTATCTACAAGTTCTCCCTGACCACAGCCCCTCAGCTGCCTCTTTTTGAACTTTCACCTGCCTGACTCCTACTCATTCTCTTGGGTTGCAGTGAATTATCCTTAACCTGCTCTGCCTTCAGCCCCACTCTCTGAACTAGGACAGGCCTCTCTGTTATTTGTGTTACAGCCTTTCCCATGTTCAACATAGCACTTACCACAATTCTAATTATGTAGGAATTGGTGTGATTATTGGTTTAACGTCTGCCTCCTCAACCACAGTGTAAACTTGAGGGGCCATGTTGGTAGATTTCACTGCTATTACACCACGGCATCGTCTGGAATAACAGGGAGTGTGTACTTAAGAAATGATGCTTGTCACTGAAATTAATATCTTAGAAGTAGGGGTCCATGAATCTTGTAATTCTGTTTGTAAAATGCAGGACTGGTATTCGGTTGGCACAATTAGTCATGTACCAGTTGTTAACAGTATGTGCCCATTCTGATTGATCAAATGTGGTTGGTTATAGAGATAGACATAGCTCTGATTTTATGTCAGATATTCAAAAGAGTCCATTATGGGTCTTTACGCCTCCTTCCCCAAATGAAGTTAAAATCTACTGCTCTGGAGTCTGAGAAGGATCCACCTCATGGAAGTTTCTGGAAAACCACAATGTGCAAGCCTGTGTTTTCCATCTGTGCCTGCCTGTACTCATCCCTGACACATGCATCCTTCACAGCTGTGTGTTACACATGAACAATACTCTTGGTTGCTTGAAGTCATGGATGATTCATGCCTAGGGAATGAGAGGGTCACCAGGAAAGGCATACGTGGAACAGAGCAACATGCATAAGCGCTTCCCTCCTTTGAGGAAGAAGCTCTGTAGAAATGTCTGGGGAAGAACAGACCTCTGTGGCCTACAGAAAAGATGTGAGTGTCAGCCTCGGCTGTCATCAGAGTGTCAGGCAGAGGAGGGGCAAGATGACAAGCCAAGCAGCTCTCTTTCTAAAAAGAGTGTTAACCCAGCCCTAACTTGGTTCTCTATTCCACATGTCAAAGGCAAACGTCACCAATAATAAGGCAGCAAGACCTGTCTGCTGTGGGCCAGGCACTGTGCTAATTGCTTGCCAGGCATTTATTCTTATTTAAATCTTCACAACCACCCAGCAAAGGTCAGTCCTGTTGCCATTCTCCTCTGTGTTTGATCAGACAGAGACTTCCCCACTTTCAACACAGGAGAAACGGAAGCTCGAAGGGATTCGGTGTGTCCCCGAAGTTTGCACACCCAGCAAGAACCAAGATAGTTGACTCAATGTCTGTGTACCACGGAGCCCATGCTCTTTCTTCTGTTTGCTGCTGCCTTGACGCACATCACCGTTTTTGAAAATCAAAGAAAAGGGAAAGCTTTCTGGCAACTCAGCAGAGGCAATTATGAACAAACCAAGACTGTGCTTGGTAAATACATATGTCTGGCAGGAGTGGACTTTGCGTGTCGGGCAAAAAGTAAAGCAGGACTGGAAATGCTGACTGGGTCGCAGAGGAGCTGTGACTCCAGGGGGCTCTGGATTCAATCCTCTTGACTACATGGAGCCCAGATCCATTCTGCACAGCGGCATAGTTGGTAAAGAACTGTTTGTTGGAGGGGGCCTTTGGGAGAGGATCGAGGTAAGGATGCCAGACAGAGGCTCTTGTAATACTTTATTTGAGGAATCCCAGACTTATCTTCTTTTCCTATGATGGAGAATAAAACTGCCCAAGACACTCATGCCAACTCCTTGCCATGACACTAAAGGCCCTGTGCACCATGGTATCTCTTCTCTCCTTAACTCCCTCTAAGGCCTTCTCTTCACTCTCACTTGCCAGGAAGGTGCTTGTGCCACTGAGCTATATCCCTGGCCCTTCACTCTCCCTATGACACTAAAGCACTGCTCATTTGGTTGCACAGATTGGCTCCATGAGTCAGGCCCTGTACTCATGCCACCCCGTTCCTGAAACACACTTCTCTTTAGAGCGCCAGCTCCTATCTGTCTCATGCATCACTCCACTCCCTCTGAGGATGTTCCCTTGGCCCCTCTGCTTGGAAGATCCCCTTGAAGGCACCCCCATTGCTCCTTTTGTCTTCGCTAACCCTTCCTTTATCATCACTGTGCTAGTTAAATATGCAGTAGCTTCACTAGCTTTCCTCTTCTCCCATTTTTCCTCCCTCTCTCCCATTCTGTCTATCTGCCTCTCTCTCTCTCTCCACTTGTCTTTCCAAGCCTTAAGATGCCAGAGATGGTGTCTCTCTTTTCATTGCCGCATCCTCTGTGCTTAGCCCGGTCTTTGCTTATGCATGAATGTGTGGTGCGAACTCAGGATATCCATCCCGCAAATGTGGAGTTGAGGGTTGTGGTTTTGATCCGGACAAGTAAAAAGTGGGACATTAATGCTGTACCTGGAGCATATCTTGGGTTCCACAGCCAGCCATGGTCAACTGTTCATCACAGCAACAGTTATGGATGTGTTTAAAAAAATATGAGCCAGACTGTCCCTGTCTAAATGTCCAAATGAAGAGAAACCTTCAAATCTGATTTCTTGAATTCTTGCATGATAGAAGATATCTGTCTTTATATTTGAATGATAAAGTGACTGGTTGCAAATTTTAGGTGTCACGTCTTCTTTCCCTGAGGGTGTTTGATACATTGCCCCACTGTCTTTCGGTATTGAATTATCACTGACATGAAGTCTGAAACCGGTCTGAATTTTTTTTGGTCCTTATTGATAACTGTTGCTTCCACAGCGAGATGGAGCTTCTGACAAGGGAGGTTGTCTTATTCAGATGAACCAGGGACCAAAGCACCTAGACATGGCTGCTATTGTGGTCAGAGGTAGAGTCTCTCATCTTAGCCATGTGGGAGGTGTGTCTTCCTCCCTCTCTTGAAGCTAGCTTAGTTGAGTGGGTCAATTAGCTGGCTGTCAATCACAGATTGTGATGCAATTTCTTCCGGCTGCTTCTGGCTGCTGTGACAAGAGAAAAATAATGTGCCCCAGGAAAACTTAGAGGAATTAATCAATATTGAGACATATACTTCCATGGTTCTCAAATTGCCAAGAAAAAGTGAGAATCTCATGACAACCCAGTTCTTTTTTCTATCTTGACTGGGTTGTCATGAGATTCTCACTTTTTCTTGGCAATTTGAGAACCATGGAAGTATATGTCTCAATATTGATTAATTCCTCTAAGTTTTCCTGGGGCACATTATGTTCTTTCTAAAATTACATCT
The DNA here is from genome assembly GCF_000276665.1 of Chinchilla lanigera. Taxonomy (NCBI): domain Eukaryota; kingdom Metazoa; phylum Chordata; class Mammalia; order Rodentia; family Chinchillidae; genus Chinchilla; species Chinchilla lanigera. The sequence continues at coordinate 2,730,883 of NW_004955522.1, read as the reverse complement.
TTAAAATATTTTTCTCTTGTTTTCATGTTGTTGGATTCTTGTTTTAGACAAAAGAATTGTGTTATGTTTAGTCACTTTTCTTTTTAAGAGCTACTTACCTCTAACCCCCCTTAACTCTTTAAAATTGTAAAATTAACATATTGTTTCATTTTAGGAAAACATTATTAAATTGTACCATTGAATGCCTTTTCTCCTTTAAATCTTCTCATTTATGTCAGTTATACATAAATTTACCATATATCAGTTATGTCACAATCTTTTTTCACTTCATTCCACTGTCGTTATTTTATCTTGAATGCTTCTTAAAGTTTTCCTTTCATTCTTATGTAACTTTATACTACCTTTGAGTCTGCCTTCATGTTCTTTGTATTGGTCTTCAGTTCTGCCTTTAGTGTCTCCTAAAGTGACATCCAAAACTATTGATTTCTGTGAGGGTTTTGTTTCCTTTTTCTCAGCTTTTCTGGGATTGAGCAAAGCATAACTCACCTGCAAACTACTGCATCATTTATTCCTTGATTCTTTATGAGTGTCTGGTTTATGTTTCAGTGTCACCCCAAAGCCTCCCTTGGATGGCCACAGGTGAGGTTTTTGAGGGCTGATTGAATCATGGGGTGCTGTAGCTAAATGTGATGTCGTGAGGTGGGTCCCAGTTGGAAGAGGTAGATCACTGGGGTTGTGGCCTGATACAGTCTGTCTCTTGTCTTGGTTACTTCCTTTTCTCTCTACTGGATGGGTATCTGGCATTGTGACCTGATGGCAAGAAAAAGAGTTGGACAGTAAGTTAGCTTTGAAGTTTCAGTTGATAGAGTTTATTTTTTGGTAATCCATTAGAATAGTTGGGAAAGTGCATAGAATTGCTACCGCCAAGTCCCCTGAGAAAGCGTCACGGGGGAATCACACTTCCTCAGGACATTCTTGGATAGGACATAACTGTCCCAATACACCTGTCAAGGAGCAGAGTGTGCAGGATTTGGGTTGGAGTACTATGCCCTTGGCAGAGTCAAGCCTGCCATGGGTCACTGTCCAGAGTGGGATCTTATAGAAAAGCTACACTATGGTCAACAGTGTCACCATCACCCAAGAATTGTCAGAAATGCAAACTCTCCCCGCTCCTACCTACTGTATGTGAGCCTGCCTTTTTATAAGAGCACAGGAAAGCTATGTTCACATTAAAGTTTGTGAAGCACTATCCTGAGAGACTCCCCACCAAACATATTTCCTGCCAAAGACATCCTCTTCTGATGTCTTAAAATGCCCATTTTTATCTACACTCTATGAAGACTATCTTAGGAAAACAGCTCTCAGCTTGAGAGAGAAAGCCCATGGCTCTCTGCAAAGCTCCCAAATTTGATGATATTTTTCAAAGTGTGAATCCTCGTCAGCTGAGATTTACTGCCTATTTGAAGTGGAGAATGGCCACTGGAGTGAACAACCTGATCAATAATTCAAATTACAAAATCCCATTTTTAACGCTCATACCACGGCAAAATGACGACAGGGCCCAAGTTATAATTATTACAAACTTCAGTTATTAGAGATTTCACTCAGATTCCTGCAGCCACGGAAAGAGAAAGATGAGAAAAACCACTCCACTTTCCTTAAGAGACCGTGTTTCTTTCCGACATGACCAATGGCTTGTATTATCCCTGTAGGAATCGTCCATCGTGTGCTGTATCGTATTTTGAAAGAGTGTGCACTGGATCTCTGGTAATGAAGATGGAGGTACCCGGTTGAGAGTAGAATATGAAGCTCACAAGCATAACAAATTGTTTCCTGAAGATCCAAATATATCTAACATCCTAAATGTGATTTTGAGGCGTTCCACTCTCTTGGGCCGTGATTTGTTTTCCTAGCGGGCAGCTCAAGAGAACGCTGTCTTCCAGGGCACCATGAGAAATGGGAGTTACACAGAAGGAAGATCTGCACAGCACAAGGCAGGAATAAATGAGGGCACTATTTCTGTGTGGATGGGCATCAGGAATGCCTCTGTGCACAGGACAAATGGCCACGTGCCACAGAGGGACCCTCTCGCTGGGGCCTGAAGGATGCGGTTGATGACCTTCAGAGGCATTTGCCAATTTTTCTGTATTGTACCTGTGAGACAGAGCCAATATACTTTGTAAATAACAAAAATTCAAAGCATAAATCTGTGGCTCACTCTTTGCAGCACAAATTTTAAGGTGCTGTCCCTCTGCCTTCCACACCTTACTTGCTGGGAATGGAAATATCTCCCAGGATATGAAGCGCCCCATACTGTCTTCAAGTTCATTGCTTACCAATCTCCCATATAGCTTGTCTTTCTTGATTTGTACCAATGAAGAAGCCAAATGTGCAATTCCCCATCTTTGTATCATCCCGTGTTAAAAAACGTAGGCATATTTGGGTCAAGGCCCTTAATCCCTTTAATGGACTTGGGAGCAGATGCTACTATTGTCTGATTTTATAGGCTCACAGAAGATGAGTCACTTTGCCCAATCACTTGCCTCAGCTTCTGAGAGTCAGAATTTGAATTTGAGAATTTAACTCCAGATTTGCTATTCTTACCCACTGTGTACAGTACTACCTTTCAGATGATTGTATTGGGTCTGAGCAGTTGTCCAAAGATTTTCCATGGGATAGAAATCTTATAATAGAAGACACAAACATGAAGCCAAAGGAGTGCAGAGTGACTCTGGAGCCATCTTGGGAGGAGCCCCTGAAAGGAGGGAAGAACTCGAGGCAGTCACATGGAAAGCACTGTCATCCACCCCCGCCCCCGTCACAATGATAATTCCATATCACACATGTGACGGCCATGTGTATGTTGTACATACCATAAGGAATGCTTTCATCTATAAGAACAGAAAACCTGATTCCAGAGCTTTAAACAAATAAGCGTTTAATGTTCCTCTGTTGCATGGAGTCCAGAGGTAGGAGGTTTACAGCTTTAGTCTTATACAATGGTTCTCAGTCACAGATGACCCTTCCTCCCTCCACCCTCACAGGTCACTTGACAATGCCCAGATACAATTTTTTTCTTTTTTGGTTTCACAAATTGAAAGGCACATTTTTGATTGTTGTTAAATTCTACTGGCATTTAATGGGACAGGGCCAAGGTTATCACAAAATATTACATAGTGAAAAGAAGGAAAGGGAAAAAAAATATATATATATGCACAAGATAGCTAATTATACTACTAATTTCTATTAGTTCATTGGAAAGAATGGTTTGTGCTCATATTGTTTGATCAGTTTTGTATGTCTGTATTTTATAATCTGAGCAACTACTTTGAAGATAACAATATGCAATATAATAACCATTGTTAATGTCCTATCATCTCATTTTGAAATTCTGTATCAGTGTTTTTATTGTTTTTTTTCCTCTTTAAAATAAAAAAGTAGGCAGAGCAGCTTTCCATGACAAAGGATCATCCCACCCTTAACATCATGGTGCTGAGGTCGGAAAAGGGGAAGCACATAGGAAATGCCACCAAGGCCCATATGTCTGGGTTTTGGTTCATAGCCTCAAATGGGCAGCAGGATTTCATCCTCATTCAAGACAGAAAAGTAGGCACAGGAGACAAGCTTCCTGTAGTAGCTGTGTCTTCTCCTTTTATTGGGAAAGAAATTCCTTCCCAGAACCCTGAAAAGGCTGCCACTTCCGTATGACTGGCCAGAATGGACACCCAAGGATCTGGGGTAGAGAGTGCCTTGCATGGGACTGAGAACGTGGCTATCCCAAACAAACTCAGGGTCTGTTCACCTGCAAGAAGAGTAGCGGTCAGCCCAGACTCAGTGTGTGCCACATCAGGCCAGGGTTTTCCACTGACACTGTTTACAAGTGCAAGTGCTTCTTCTTTTACTCAGTCCTGCAGAAGTCATCAAAAGTGCAGAGCTCTACCCTCCGTAATGGCGCTAAACCAAGCAGACTCCTCCATCTGCCAGTGCCTCTATTTGAAGGGCTACCCTATCTCCCCAAACCAAATGTTTTTAAAGCTTCTTTCCCATTGATAAATCGTCTGAGAAGAGACAGATTGAATTATTTATCTGGACTCTGAAAATCAGTATGGGCTATTCTCAATGCGGCTGTGGTCCAATTTTAGAAAATGTATTTGTGGAGTAATAAATAACAATATTACTCCCAGCATCCTTTTATTGCTCTTTGGTTCATTCATTCAGCAGATATGTAGTAGGTTCTTATTGGGAGTGCTAGGCTTCTGACATGGTAAATCTAGAGTGTAAGTAGTCTGAGGGTAGACATCACATTTGCCTTTACCCCTATGATATTCCCACAGCCTAGCATACTGAATGGCTAGTGGTTAGCCTCCAATGTGTTTGTTGAATGACTAAATGAATAAGTGCATTATTATCTTCATAGGGATTATAGTCTATTGGGAGGTGGATACAGAAAGTAGGCAGGCTATAAGGATGCACTTCATAGCTGGGAAAGCCACATATCCCAGCTGTGGGGGCCTCAGGGCAAGTTTCCTGGAGGGAGAGATTGATCTAAGATGAAAGCTGGAGTAATATGGAGAATTGTAAAGAATACATGTGCATTTTATTCTCAATTTGCTTACCTACCCCAAAGCATCTCCTTCTTTACCTATATTAGATTTAGGGAGCATAAATATACATTTACTTATGAAAGTAAACAATACAAAAATTTTTAATTTTCTCCAGGTTCAACCAACTTGTGAGCTTGGGTTTTAAGTTTCATATTTTTGCCTTCTGTACACATCAAACCACCCCTTCTTAGGGCCTCACCACCCAGAGACAGAAGAGAAAGGACGTGCTTCCTATTCACACTGCTCCTGGAGATTTCTGCAAAGGCTCCTCTGCGGGTGGGTCAGGGGAGATCCTGATTCCCAGCCAATGCGTTTGCATTTCCTCCAGTTCCCTCTCCTCTGTGTCAGCCTTATCAACCTCCGCATTCCAGCAGGACACTGTCCAGGAAGCTATGACCTTCTCCTGGGTGATAGCTGAAGGTGGAAGATAGTCCTGACTTCTTACACGAGATTCTGTCCTGAGGCTTCCGTGGAAGAGGGAGACGTGATTCTCTGTGCACGAACAAGGAGCCTTCCATGCGAGGAAGACTCCATTGCCCAGCCTGGTTTCACCAAGGGAATGTGTCATGGCTCACTGGTTACACTTGGAAAGTCCTTTGCTGACCACTGTCCTAGAGAAGAGAGGCCTGCTCTCCTCATGCCTGCCTTTGTTATCACTGTCCTGGGGAGACCTTGGGCCACTTGGATTTATCCTGTCCACCCTTCATCCTTATCCACGAACAATTCTGCTCATGTCCTCTTGCTAATAATATTTCTTAAGCACCTACAGTGAATGAGGTGTACATGGCAGTGAACAAGCCAAAACCAGCAGTCCCTGCTGTGAGGAGCATCAGGTGGCAGAAGGGAGGTCACGCAGGGAGATAGTTGATTGTGCCAAAGGGCACCAAGACATGGAGACGGCATGTGAACGGTCATGTGCTGTGGGACATTCAGCAGTAGCTCTGATGTGTGCAGAAGTCAGATGCGCTCCTCATGAAATAACATGAAGACGAAGATAGGAAAATAATGACAAACACTGTTTCATTTGTCTGGTGTTTCTAGAGCATGGTAAGATGCCCGGAATAACTAACTGGACTAAGTGAAGGACTCCCAGGGGCTGTCCATTCCTGTTGCTATTGCTCCTCTGGCTCACTAGTGGATCTCAGACCTTCCCCATTCTCTTCCTTTCCAACAGCAGCCTCCCCACTGGCCTCTTGCTAACCCACTATGCTGCAGCCTCTTCTCACCCTCTGCAATGAAGTTATTCTTCCAGCCCAAAGGGAATCAAGTAATAGACTCCCTGAAAAGCTCACCACAATTCCTATGGCTCACATGATAGAGCCCGTTGCTTCTTCTACACCTTATGAAACTGTCTATTTCTATAACAGGTTTTCCCACGGCCACCTGAATTTAGCACACTCTTTCATTCTATTACAACTCTAAACACGCTCTTCCCAATGCCCCTTCCATTTCTTCACCTGATGAGTACTTTTGCATTTTACGGGACCCATGCGTGGGTCTCCATCTTGGTTACACTTTTTCCTGCTCACCCAGTTATCCAAAGTTCCTATGCCATCAGATCATGGTTGGTGGGAGCCTTGCGTCCCTATTGCATTGTGGGTGCCTTTATTGAGCATAAGGATATCACTTCATTATTTTTTATTTCCCCAGCAGTCTGTCTGAAAGACAGTAAAGAATCAATAAATATTTAAAAGGAATATGACATTTTTCGCCTCCAAGGAATACTCACTATAAGACACAATATTAGTAGACTTTTTGTTTTCAAAAAGTGATAGTTACTCTTGCAGGCAAATCTTATAAATGCTTATTAAATGCTAAAAACATTTTTTTATGAGCTGTAGAACGATTGCATTTGGCTTAGTTTTATGATACATATTTTATTTTTTAAATGCATCATCAGTATAGTAGTGTCTCTGCCAGGGTTTCTTGCCTAGAGATTTTTCAAGATCTTTGAAGAGCACAGAGATAGACATGTTTTAAGAGCACTGTATAGATGCTCATTTACCAAAAAGCATATGAAATATAAAGGTCTTTTGCCAAAGGCTTTCTTCTCTGGCATGCTGCTCAGAAAGTGAAGTGGGAGGAAGTTGAGTTTTCTTCTGGATGGAAGTTGAGTTTTCTTCTTTCCCTTGAGAAAAAGGCTGGAAGTCAAGGTCAAGAAACAACCAGCTCCACCCTCATTGGTGGACAAGATTGCCACCATATTAGAGCAAAGATCACTTGAAAATTCACCAACAAATGGAGATATTAATCTGTTATCAAAAAAGAAGATGGTACACAGTATATATCATATTGTACTTGGTACCACTGTGATTGGTCACTTTATAAGGTCAATTTCTCTTTCCCACTTGCACCTATGATAGAGGGGTGCAAACTGATGAGTTGAAAGCTGTAATGAACTCAAGTTTTACAGTAGCTACAGGAAATTAAGTGTCGTCAGTTAAGGAGATCCCACCTCCTTCATCAAGTTAACAGTAGGGGTCCATAGACAAAGTGTCATGGTGCTGGCAAATCTTTTGAGGCATGTGGTAACTCAATGAAAATATCCTTAATAACTCACATAATTGACCATGCATGGCACATGTTTACCCAAAATTCCCAGGAAGGCACCTAAAAGTTGTGGTTTTCATCCTGACCTCAAACCCGTGCCAGGTTCATCAGAGTGTTACCTTGAGATGGGACTGCTGCCTGTGGTACATGGGGATTCAAAAGACTCAAAATGCTTCCCAGTGAAGTTGGAAACAAAGAGATAAGGCTTGAGGTTGACATTTTTTCCTGACTCTTAGACAAGACCTTTAAACGGTTTAAGAGGGTTGGTGAACTGGGATCAGAAGAATAGAGTTTCCCACCCTAGTGTATGGTCTTAGCCAAAACATTTTAACTCCCCAGGCCTCTGATTCATCACCCCAAAAATGAAAAGATGGGCTCAAAGACCTTGGCATTTGGGGCTGGGGATTTAGCTCAGTGGCAAAGCGCCTGCCTGATAAGCGCAAGGTCGTGAGTTCAATTCCTGGTACCGGAAGAGAAACGAAAAACAAAAACAAAGAAAGATCTTGGCGCTCCATTTCCACGCTTCCTTGTATGACTTTATTTCAAATGAGAGTAGAGGCAAGAAATAAGGTTACAAATGGAATAACATTATTTCCATCCTTGCCACCCTTCTATCTCCCATGGGGAAGGCAGATAAAAGTTTAATTTAGTTAATTCAACCTAGGACCTTCCTACCACTTCACAGGAAAGGGAGAGGTGCTAGAGAGCCAGAGAAAGAAGACAGCTGTAGGTTGAAAGCACTGGCCTGGTTTGAGTCTAGATGACTTCTTTCTATGTGTGATTTCATTGCTTCATTCATCAAAGGAGTCAGTCATCGCATTCTCCCATGTTGGGATGTGGGGGAGGTGAGCAGGTCCAATGATAAAAAAGGCCGAAAAGAGCTAAGCCAAAAAAGAGAGTCAGTCATTCACATGTGAAGCATTGTAATATTTATTATGCTGCAAAGATTAGCACAGCAGGACTTTTGTAGGTGTTTGCTGAAGACAACAATGGAGACATTGATTCCACCTGCTGGTTGCCTGGGTGAAGAAGGGCATTGCCTTTGGTGCTGAGATAAATGCTCGTGGGGATGGTGAGGGGAGAGTGAGCATCCACGAGTGACTCCACGTGCAGTGATGTCATCACATGGTGGCTTGGAAAATTGAGCCCTTCTTTTGGCCAATACCTTAAATTTCCCCCAAGCTACTTAAAAGGAACATATTTTCTGAGGAGTGTGCTTGTTATGCAAGTACTTTGCCCTTCTGACCTCTCTTACAGCCACCTGCACAACTTCTCTACCATCCCTGACTAAACATCCCTGCAACAAAGGCAAGGTAGGGGGCATCACAATCCCTTACTTGAACTTAACTACAAAGCTACTGTGACAAAAACAGCATGGCACTGGCAACACAAACAGATCTGAGGGTCAGTGGAACAGAATAGAAAATACAGAAGTAACTCCAAACACACTAAGCCGCCTTATCTTCAACAAAGTGGCAAATATCTTCACTGGAAGACAGATAGCCTCTTTAATAAATGGTGCTGCAAAAACTGACTTTCCACATACCGCAGACTAAAACTAGACCCATACCTCTCACCATGCAGAGAAGTTAAAATCAAAATGGATCAAACATCTAAATATTAAAACAGAAACACTACATATGCTGGAGCAGACAGTAAGTAGAACTCTTGAGGACATAGGTGTAGGCAAAGACTTTATGAACAAAACCCCAATTATAAGGAAATATCACAAAGAATCAACAACGAGGGTCTCATTTTATTAAAAAGTTTTTGCATAGCAAAAGAAATCACCAACAGGATGAAGAGACAACTTACAGCATTGAAAAAAAAATTGCCAGCTCTTCCTCAAAAAAGGACTAATACATATAATATATAAATATATATTATGGATTCTATATATAGAAAATCAGACCCCTCCAAATTTAAAGACCCAATCCAAAAATGGGCATCTAAAATGAATATGCACTTCTGAAATGAAGTATAAATGGCAAATAAATGTATGAAAAAAATTCAACATCACTGGTCATTTGAGAGATGCAGATTAAAACAATGCTGAGATTCTACAACACTCTGAATGTATTTTGGGGATTGGATGAACAATGCTGAGATTCTACAACATCCTGAATGTATTTTGGGGATTGGATGAAAGACATAAAACAATAATATATGTGTCTCTTTTGCACATTATGACTGTAAGGATATCAGTTTCACAAAACAGGACTGGATTGGTTCAATTGGACACTATCTTCTTTCTTGGGCTGAGTATCATGCCAGGTCCCTGGCATGCGGATACCTTGGCCACCTTTGGGTGAGGGGCTCCTGCTTGCCTAATCATTTTTGTCCTGATGAATGGGACACATAGTATCAAATGACAAGAAGAATAGCTCCAGAAGAATAGCTATTATTAAGAAATCAACCAATTACAAATGCTGGAGGGGCTGTGGGGAAAAAGGAACTCTGCCACTGTTGGTGGGAGGAGAGATCAGTGCAACCATGGTGGAAATCAGTGTGGAGACTCCTCAGAGAACTAAAACTGGAGTTTTCTTATGACCCAGCTACTCCCCTTCCTGGTATCTTCCTGAAAGAATGAAAAGCATCATACCACAGTGATAAGCACGCCCATGTTTATAGTGGCACAATTTGTAATAGCTAAATCTTAGAAATAGCCTAGTTGCCTACTGACTGATGAATGGATAGAAAAGATGGGGGTGGTATGTTTTTAACAATGAAGTAGTACTCAGCTACAAAGAAGGATAAACTTGAGACATTTCTAGATAAACAGAAGGCATTTCTGAGCCCATTTCTTTGAGAACTGATCAAGCCCTGAATAAGGAATTGTATTCATATGAGACTATCCACCTTGTGTTGAGCATATGGTGCAAGTCAGGTCTTTGCAGGTATTTATTTTGCTGACATTTCAATGATCCTTATGAAAATGTCAAAAAAAGTAGAAATTATTGCCATTTTTTGGATGAGAAAACAAGATTTATTCTGAAAGATGGTTTCTCAGTCTTGGTACAACTAATATTTGGGGCTGTTTAATTCTTTGTGGTGAGGATGGTACTCTTCATTACAGAATGTTTACGGAATCTCAGTTCTCAGTTTCAGACTCATCTTCCCTTGCTGTGAGATTCTAGTTTTGTTATAATGTAAGCACGAATCACTTTGTATAAAAATTACACCTCAAGCAAGCTATTAAACAAAACAAAGCAAACAAAACCCGACTCACCAAACACCACTTTTGATCTTTCATGGAGGGAATTGAATCTGAACTGTGTTTAAAAATGTAGCAATCACTATTGTAGAATTAACCCAGCAACCATTTTTTAAAATAAATTGGAGCCAAATTTCATCTTACTCCCCTCACTGAAAATTAAATACCTAAACACTTAAAGAGAATCTCAAATACTACAGTGATCATTTCCATCAAATTCCAAGAATTCACCCCGTCTAATTCTGCTGGTGATACTGTTAATAATATATTTTCTAAAAGTTCCAAGCATGAATTATTTGCAACAGAAGTTTGATGATAACAGCGTGCATCAGACATTAGTTGTTGCAGCTGAATAATGCAGGGCTTCCACAGCACGGGTCGATAGAATTTGGACTTCTCCAAAACATTTTTCCTCTGCTCTTTCACCCAGAAGATTGTCCTTTCATGAAGCTGGCTCCGTGGAGACAGCAAGAAAGCTCTGAAGACCTGCTTGATGTGCAAGACACAGGGAGGCCTCTCCTTTCCACCACCATGCCTTCTGTGTCTAGGATACCCCTGAGAGCTCCAGACAACAGTTAGTAATTAATTGATGAGAGTTAGCTTTCCAGATGCATTACTAGAACACATGCTCCGCTTACTGCATGAGCAGGAAAAGTTGAAGAGGAAAAGAGCACACTGGGCAATACTATCTTTACCAAAACCAAAGCTAATCAAAGGCATGCCGGCATAATAAAGCTCAGGATATAACTTCTGCATCACTGCCGGCGCTCCCCCAAATGATCAAGGTGTAATGTCCTGACTTTTTATGTCTTTTCCCCGCTTCCTTGACCATTTCTGCATCTTCTTATTCTCCAGCTACCTTAATAGACATTTCTCCCAGATTCTCATCTGCTTTTTTCCACTAAGTGCCCAGTGCCTGGTTCAGTGCCTGATGCATAGTAAGCATCCAGAAAAAAAAATGTTTTTTGAATGAACTAAATGTATTTTGGGGATTGGATGAAAGACAAAACAATAATATATGTGTCTCTTTTGCACATTGTGACTCTAAGGATATCAGTTTCACAAAACAGGACTGGATTGGTTCAACTGGACACTATCTTCTTTCTTGGGCTGAGTATCATGCCAGAGCATCTATAGGTCCCTGGCATGCGGATACCTTGGCCGCCTTTGGGTGAGGGGCCCCTGCTTGCCTAATCATTTTTGTTCTGATGAATGGGACACATAGTATCAAATGACAATTTCTGCATCAGGACCAACCTGGGTGACAGCTGAAGGGCCTGGCAAGCATCCAGCCATCCAGAACACCTCTTCTGTACACCAGCAAAATGCCTGCATGATCTACTTTACATTCAGCTGGTAGTAAGTGTTACAGGTATCAAAAGAATAGAGTGAATGGTTAAAATCTATCTTATAAGCAAGAAGGAAAACGATCAAGATGCATGAGGAAAATTTTGGCAGTGATGCATTTATTCACTCTCTTGATTTTGGTGATGGTTTCATGGGTAACACAAGTGTCAAAACTTATCAGAACAGCACGCTTTAAATACATGCAATGTATTGCTCATCAATTATACCTAAATAAAGCTGTTAAATATTAAGTAAAAGTGTTCTCCAAAATGATGAGGCAATTGTTTTTAAGGCTTGGCCATTATTCAGAATTTATAGTCAAGACAGATGTTTTTAACACTTCTCTTCCACAATGTTTGTTTGAATGTTGGATGAGGCAGACCTTGATCTGAAGTAATTGTTCCTGAGTGGGAAGGACAGGACACATCAAACAGATGCTGTTAGTGGGAAACAATGTGAAACTTCATCCCTGTGACTCACAAGTTAATGGTACCAGTATATGATACAGGAAGAACAAATTTACAAAAAAAGCATGGAAGAGATGGAGGGTCTTTAATGACAGGAAATTTGGCAATGGATTCTAATTGTGAACAAAAGAAACAGAAACAAACAAACAAATGAACAAGGAAAGAAAGAAAGAGGGAAAAGATCTTAGGACTTTTTTTCCTTTTTAATTTTTAATTTTTATTAGCCCCTGTTTGGAGTATATAGTAATGGCATCCATCACGGGGAATTGGTACATGCATACAACACTTCTTAATTCTTTTTACTGTTTGGTCCTCAGCTGGAATATTGTATTGGCTTCTAGTGGATCATGCACTATTAGGGACATTTGGGTCAGATTTTTAGAGGAGGCAAACCAAGTAAAAAGATTAAAGATAAAATAGCAGGAGGAACAGTAGGAGGGGCTAAGACTGTCTAACATATAGAGTCCCTTCAGCGGTCTGAATCTCCTGCAGGAATAATTCTTGGCAGTGCCAGCCTCTCTGTAAAGCATACATACCTTAAATTATTAGATCTACAAAGCAAGCCTATAAGGCAACATGGGCTCAGCATGTTCCATGTATTTTCTGGCTTTTTGCCTTCTAGAGACATGGCGAGGTTGCCCTTCAAATTCAGCCATAGCTATGCAACATTTTTTGGTTACTAGAATGGAAACAGAAATGATACATGTACTTTCTGAGTGAATGCACACATCAATAGAGTCTTCACTAGCTGGCTGCTGACAGAAGATGAGATAGGTAGGTCTCAGCTTCCCTGTAACCACTCTACAGTGAACATGAGTTGTGAACACAAAAGAGCCTCTGTCATTTGAAGCTACTGAGATTTGGTCTGTTACTGCAGCAAAACAAAGCTCATCCTAACTGATACAGATAGTGATGGATATGAATGTCCTCCTACTTCCTACTTGCCTGATACCCGACATGCAACCAGTGATAAGGCTGTGATGCAAATTCTGTCATCTTTCCCAGACCACATGCATTTATCACAGTGCTACACACAGAGTTGAATATAATGTGTGGTTCTCAGGGCAGAGGAAGGGTCAAACCTGGAAGCTAGAAGAGGCCTGTTATGGCTTGTGTTTAGATGTTCCCCTAAAGCCTCATGTGGCCACAGAGTTTTGTTCTTTTTTTTCTCTTTTGAGGTGGCTGAATCTAGAGTGTGTGATTCATAGTGCAATGCTGGGGTTAGGGGTGCTAGGATCAAGGGTGGGTGATTGCTGGATCAATGCTTGGATGGCACCACCCTAATCCTGATAGGCTAGATACTACATAAGGGACAGAAAGAGGCTTGTCTTGCTCTCCCCTTGTCACTTTGCTGTCTTCTCCTGCAATGAGTAATTGCCCCTCTGCCTTGGAGACAGCCAATTATGGACTGTACTCTCTATATCTGTGAGGTAAATAAACCTTCCCCCTTTAACTTTGAGTGTCAGGTATTTTGTCTCAACAATGCAAAAACTAGCTAAGACAAGGCCCAAGTATTGGTTCAACATGTGAGATCTCTTACAACTAGTTATCTGACAATGGAAAATGCTGCTTGGGAAGTTTTTATCTCCTCGTCTCTGGATGCGTTGAAGCTTATCAATCCCTTTTCTAGGATGTAACGGTGGGAATCCAATGATCAAAAAGATGCCTGGACTGAAAGATGCATTAGTTTCCTCCCACCCTGATGCTGTGGGAGAAGGTACCTCTTAAGTGGGAGATAAGCCCAGAGGGCATTTCATAAACAGAGGATGACTGCAATAAAACATTCTCAGCCAGAGTGGGGAAAGACAGCTGCTTTGCGGCGTCTAGAGAACTGGTAAATGAAATCAATGATGGGATCCCACACACCCTACGTAAGTTCAGAAGAACCTAGCTGAGTTCTCAAATATTAATTGCAGGAAATGATTTGCCTGCTCCCGGTAGCAATGCACAGCCTCGGGTCAATCTTTCTTCTCTAAGAGCTCCCCCCAGCAAAGTACATTTCTGTCTCTCTAATATGCCCATGATACCGCTCTCCATTCCTTCCCATGCCAGGTTAATAACTACCAATGTCTTATTGTGACCAGAGATTCTCTCTGCATTTTCGATTCCACCTTCCTTTAGTGAGCTACTAAGACCCGTGTTCCCCCAGCCTGCAACTCTCAGCCACCTAAATCATAGAGCAAGGGGATTTTTATGCAAAATAAAGCACTTTCCATGCTTTTTCCCTTGCAATGATTACATGATTTTCCCCCGAACTTGAACAATATGTGTTTCATAAATAGATCCCTCTCTCTGTAAGCAAACCTTGGAAATGGATTATTTGTTTGGTTTGCATTCTGCCTCTCAGTTGTTGCTGCTACCAGAAGCCAGCTCTCATGGGCACACCGCAAAGATGAGGAATAAGAAGGGCTGTGAGTCACCCAAGAGCCGTCCTTTACACGGGACTCTGCTCACTCCGGACAGGACATTGCTTATTAGCACTTAGACCAGAAGACACCCAGAAGGATAGAATCATTTCCTAATCCAGGGGGTTGGGGGGAATTTTTAGAGAAGGGAAAATGTAGTGGGGCAAAAACGCCTGTGTTTTAACATTTGAAAGTTTACAGCACCTCTAAGCAGATGTTTACTGTTAGTACCTCTGTGTCATTTCTGGAAAATAATATGGAGGATATACAGTGTTTGTGTGATAGTCCTGTTCTCCTCTGAAGATATCAAACTGCAAGGGAATCATGCACATTTTACATGACGGTGCATGGGAGATACACAGTCAGATGGGAGAAAAGGAGACAGTGGAGGTCACTTTGAAACAAAAGACACATTTAATGCCAGGGTTTCATGTGCTCAGTAGCAAAATACTTCCAAAAGGTGTTCATGCCCCATCTCACAGAGAATCCCTGCTGTCAAGAATCCCCCCACACCAATCCCTGCCATTCAGAGTCCCCCCTGCCTCAGAGGGGAAGGGGATGTAGAGCCCCCAGCCCCTGACATGGCATGTCCAGTGGCCATGTGAGGGCCAGGGCACCATGCCCAATTTGTCTAAAGAGACTAAGTCATTTGATTCCCAGGACAAAGGAGCCCCACCAGACTGGACACAGTCCAGCAAGGAAATCCTGACATCACACAAAATAGAGACAACCTCATTCTTCTGGAATGCGATGGGTTTAAAGGATCACGGAGTTGAAATGTGCCTTTGTGTCTCACCTAAGTCGCAGCTAAGCCCATGAGGTTTTAGGTCTCACTGAGAATGCAGTCACTCATCTCATCACCCTGCAGTACCTGAGGCACTGATGCAGACAATACACACATCTCTTCCAGATGAACCTTCTATCTTTTAGGCAGGTGACACAGGCTGGTGACTTCCGGCCCCCGGGATTTTAACGCCAGATCCCCTGAACTCAAATTTCTCTTCTCCTACACATTACCTATACAATGACTGCAACTGAGGGTGATGACATACATGGAGTGCTTCAATCTCAGCACTCTGGGAGGCTGAAACAGGAGAATCACAAGGTTGAGCCCAGCCTGGGCAGCTTAGCAACTTAGCATGAGCCTGTTTCCAAATAAAAAATAATTTCGAAGAAAAGGCTGGAGATGTTCAGTGAAAAGGCCCTGAGTTCAATCCCCAGCAACAAAAGCAAGCATGAAAGAAGGAAAGGACTTTGCACAAAGCAGTTCTTTGTACTTAATTACTCATCCTGGAAATGGGAAAGGAATGGATGCTTGTCAGAGGTTACCCAGCTCCTGGAGCATCTCCAGCGACACTGAGCTTACTACCACCACCCTGCCACCACATTTATCATTGTAGAAATGGATTTCCTAAATATTTCAACTGGACATCCTTTCCTATTCAAGGCGCAGTGCCAATGGAGACTCCAGTTCTGACCACAGCACGGTCCGTGTGCCTTCACCTTTCCATGAAGGTGCATTCAAGTGTTGGTGGCCTGATGAGACTTTAAGAAGAGGGAGGGTTTCAGAACCAACATACTCCCTCTGGTTGCTCCTGACAAAAGTCTCCTGGAATAGGGTTAACCACTTCTTTGGTATCTCAATCCTCAGGGTTCTTCCTGCCACAGTGCAGGTGCCTCTGATCCTGAATAGGTGCCCCTCTCTCTTCACTTCTTGGGTAATGGGCTGTTAGAAGCGGTCAAAAGTCTACATCTTTTTCTCACACCAGTTTACGGAACATACACAACGTGTACACATAGGAATTGCTCATTCTGTGCTTAGCGAATAGTTGACAAATGAAACACGTCAAGCCAGGTGTGATGGTGCACACCTGTAATTCCAGCACTTTAGGAGTCTGAGGAAGGAGTTTTGAAGTTCGACCCCAGCCTGGGTAACTGAGAAATTTAATAAGACCCTGTGTAAAAATTTGAAAGTTTAAGAAAGGATTGGAGATGTAGCTCAGTGTGAGGCTCTGGGTTCAATTCCAAGCACAAGAAAGAGAAAGAGAAAAGACAGGAAGGAAGGAAGGAAGGAAGGAAGGAAGGAAGGAAGGAAGGAAGAAAGAAAGAAAGAAAGAAAGAAAGAAAGAAAGAAAGAAAGAAAGAAAGAAATGGAATGAAAGAAAAAGGAAAGGAAATATTTCCTTCCCTTAGCATTTACCACAGAAAGCCACATCCTACTTGTTAATTTAATTCTGTCCTAGGTATCACCTATATGCTGCTGTCACCTAGTATCATAACTCAAGGCCTACAGTGCCTGGCCTACAGTAGATGCTTAATAAATGTTTGTGTTATGAATGAATGAAAGAGAATAAATGGGTAAGTCACAGAGTGGATCAATGAATGTTTAATGTTTCAGGCTGAATAAAACATTTGCCATCTGATGACTTGGGTGAGTTTGGGCATATGCATCAGCTCATTAAGTGCATGGCAAAGAATCAGTCACTGAGCTTGTCTCTTCATAAAATATGATTTGGGGGCTGTAATATACCTGGGATTATGCATGCATGAAATAGAGCTCTAATTGTAAGCAATCCATAATGATCCTTTTACCCTTTCCAATCCTGAGTTGGAGGTCCTTTTCTTTCATTGTTTTCGTCTTTATTCATCTCTCCTTTCCTCTCCTTTCAGTGCAAAAGTCACCATCTTCTTTCTCACAGAAAGAAAAAATAAAGCATGGGCTGGTTATCCTTTCTTTGATAGACCCAATTCAGGCTTCATTGTGAAAAGTGAAAAAAGCACAAGGCATTTATCAGAAATAAACATCAGAGCATCGCCAAGTGTGGGCAAGGATGTGAAAGGAACTCTCACATATTTTTGAGGAGAATATAAACTAGCAGAAGTATTTCAGAAACTGGATGTGATTGCTTTCAAAATGAAATGTACTCCTACAATATAACCTAGCAATTCTATCCCTAGGACTATGTATCCATGAAAAATGAGTGCACATGTTCAAAAAGACATATGTAAGGAACTTTATGAATGACTTACTCATCTTAGTTAAAAAAAAATAGATGTGTTATATCTACATGATGGAATACTATGTAGCAATCAAAAAAAGTACAAACTATTGTTTTAACAGTACTACTTCTTTCTCATTAGCCCTGAAGAATTTCACAGACGTTTTATTGGGTGCAAAAACCAGAGTGCCTATGGCTGGCTGTGGTGGCACACACCTCTAATCCTAGTACTTTGGGAGGATGAGGTAGAAAGATCACAAGCTCAAGCCTGGCCTGGGCTATTTAGCAACTTAGAGAGTGTGAAGGGTCAGTGTGAAGGACCTGGGTTAAATTCAATCGCTAGTATCGCACAAACTCATATCAGGTTGTGATGCTGGAACTAATCAGTAATGATGGAAGTTTGCATATTGGGTGGGATGAGACAGACTAAACAGAACAGGGGCAGGAGAGCCTTTGGGACAGTGGGAAAGGTTCCCTTCTTGCTCATATGGATGGACACATGGGAAACCTACACCATGGGTGCCATCCACTTGGCGTTCCCATACTTTATGTACTTCACGCTAGGGCTATTAATATAAAAAAGAAGATTAATGGCAGCAAATGCCAAGATTCTCTCAGTAAACCAAGACTCTTGACTTCTTTATCCATTGGTACCATCTTCTTATTGCTGTTAAACATCAGTGCATGGCTTTCAATGGATTTCCTAGATGGGACATGAAAAGAGATAGTTCAAAGCTCTGATGTTTGTTACCTTAGAGGGAAGTTCTCACAGACCAATGATAAACTTGGTCTTGGAACCCTAGGAGCTGGGTTTATATTCTGGCTTTGCCTTGTATTAGCTGTATAACTTCAGTACATCCCCTTAACCTCTATGTCCCAGTCCCTGCACCCAGGAAAAGGGAATACATCAGCAAGACCTTACAGGGTTGAAATGAGAAAATGTATGTAAAGTGGACGGCTCAGTGCTTGGAAAAGAGTGAAGAGTGAGTTGTCACGGTATTGGCAGAGTTAGAAGCTGTGGTTGTAGTAGCATGAAGAGTAACTACAAAGGCAGCCATAAAATAACTAGAGTCTCCTTAGCCTGTCCAGACCAAGCTCTGAAATACTGGGTTTTGAGGCATCATGGCAAGGCAGATTCAAGCGCTGTGATTGCTAGACAACACTGCGGGCTTATCGCATCAGAGTAGAAACCTCTGAGTCTGGCTGGAAAAGGCAAACGTGGGCTACAAGCCATTTGCTCCTGAATCTGGGACACCCCATACTTAAGGGAGGACATTAACCCATGTTCTGAGTGTCACCATAGCCCAAAATAAAGCCAGATGTGCCGTGGCCCGGGCTGCACCCAGCCTGTGGTTCCTCCGGCGGACGAATTGCATGATTCTCTGTAATAATCTCTCTCCATTGGCCTCTCAGGACACTGTGTGGTTACTGTGTGAAAAAGAAAACCAGGGGTTAAGCCCTGGTGGAACTGTGTCTGGTTAGATCATTTACGCTCCTAATTACTTTCCATCACCCCACCGGAGTGTGTCTGGTTGTTCCTAATGGGAAAAGTGATTTGCTGTGGCGTCCACATGGGGAAGGCTGTGTGACTCATAGGTTGGGGCACTGCTCAGGGAATGCGGTGTGGCCAAGTCCTGATTCAGCCTGAGAAGCCACCGCTCTTCCTGACACAGCCTTTTGCACTCAAAGACAAAGCCCTGTGAACTCCATCAGGACACAGAAGATAGGCTGCCCATCGTCCCAGCTGGTTTTACCATTGTTGGTAGCAATGGAAGTCACCTTTTGGTGACCACTAGCTACATGCCGTGTGCAACTGTGGTGCCACATGAGTTGACAGTGGTGCTGTCTGTCTAGCACTTGTCACAGCTGTTTTAAAGATGATGAAATGAAAGGCTATAGAAATGAACACAAGCCTGTAAATAACAGACCCAGAAGTTGGATTTTGTCATGGCTGATCTCAAGTCTATGCTTCCCCAGTGGAACGTGTTAAATCCATTGTGAGTTTTAACTTCACACGCCTACACCTGGGCTCTCTACTCAGGATCTTCACCCTAAAGATCAGCATGCCATCCTCAGAGGGTCTGCATCTGGCTTGGGTCAGTTATCCCGATTCCATATGCTAGCTGTCAATTTCCCTTCCAAATCTCGCATGCATTAAAGAAAGGCTGTCAGTCCTTGTGGCTCCTTTCTCTTTCCAAGGAAGTATACATATAGCAATGATCAGGAAAACTTGGGTTCAGAATGACTCAGCTCTTCCAACTTAAATCTCACTCCTATTTTCAAGTTTCTAGAAGACTCCAAGATGAAAGGAAAAGGTGCAAAACCTCATGTTGGCTTCTCCAACGTGCACACACATCTCAGCGTACTGAAGTGCCATGTTGATTGGACACTAAGACAGCACCCTAAAGCTTTAGCGTCAGAGAACAAAAAAATGAAAGTAGCTACAGCTGCCTATTATGCTTAGAACCTAGGATATACTCAATGAAATATAATTGTTTTATTTTCGTTCCCTAAAAGATAGCTATGAGCTTTTACTTCCTGTAGATGTGCCAAGAGATTCCTTACAAGACTGCAGCCTCTGGATGGTCAGTTTAACCCCCAGGAGAGACTGCATGTGATGCATTGCATGGGGAAAGATTCCATTTCCCATGAGCTGCTGATTTTCCTGGGTCAAGAGGAAACTTACTTGTCCCACAGGGTCTTTGAGGAAATGAGTCTTCGACTGGCTAGAACCAAGCCCTCCACAATAATATGGAACACTGGAGAAAAGACACAAATGCCCAAGCATTTTCATAAGAGGAACTTATGCCTACCCTGTGATGGGATGTATTTCTTCCCACTCACTCTGTGGCTGCCAATGAGCCATTATGTCTGGGTGATGCAGGGCTACTCTCCACCACGCATCTCCACAGGGTCAGATGTGCAGGCTCACCAAAAAGTCGCGTAGGGTGCGTGAGGTGGTTGCCTGGGATTGCAGAACTGTGCCTCAAGAGGCGCCTGAAGTACAACAAATGGCAGGCATGGGTGTGTTGCAGTCACATCTCCAGGATTTACATCTGCTTAGAATATTTTTAGCTCCACACATTTCTTGTCACTGAAACTGAGCAGGAGCTGTCACATACAATTCAAGATAGGGCCAAACCTGACTCTGTTTCCTATTTTCCAGCAGCTGAAGGCCCACACTTCAGGATTCATTTGGGTGATTACGGGAAAGATGAAGTCGTTGCAGATTTCATCACCAGGAAGGCCTGCCATGTCTTGTAAGTGATTTGATATTTACACAGATCAGGCTTCGGAAATAATGAACTCCCAGGAAAGATGCAATGGGCATGTCTCCCTAAGTCACAGAAGAGAAAATACTTAATGCAAAGGAAGGAACTAAGGCAGTGTTTCTCTGGAGTGTTTTCTCAAATATAGGTCCTTTTATAAAAAGAGGGCTCTATTATCAAATAATAGGAGTATGATGTAAGTAGTTCCATCTTGGAATCCCAGAAGTACATCAGCAAACAAAAGCCTCTGATGTCCAGCAGTCTTGAAACTTTTGTGCCAGAATTTCCTGCAAGTCTATGCAGATGGAGACTTTAGTTTTTAAGGAATACCTGTAATCTGGAATGCCTTCTAAAGAAAATATCTGCTAACAAGGAAGCTCCTACTGTTGCAGAAGCCCAGGGAAATAGTTGCCCTCCCCCCATGTGTAAGCAGGCCATCTCAATAAAAGTCCTGTGGAGCTGATTTGACTTGGAGGTGGTTGTTTCACACCAATCAGATTTTTAGGGAAGGAGTTGAGAGATTAGAGCTAAATCACCCTCACAAATAAAAGAGATTCCACTTCTGGGTAGACACCCAGAGGAATTGAAATCAGTGCCAGTTACCCGCATATCCATGTTGATTGCAGTGCTGGTCTTGGTAGTCAAGATACACCACCAACTATGTGTGGGTCATCAGAAGGACAAAGAAACTGCGGTATAGATGTTTGTATGATGGAATATAATTCAGCCTTCAAAAAGAAGACAAGCTGCTTGTTTGGTACAATGTGCATAAACCTGGAGGGTATTATGTTAAGAGAAATAAATAAGACACAGAAAAACTGGATACTGCATAATTCTGTTTCTGTGTGGAATCTAAAAATGTCAGACTCATAGAAGCAATGAGTAAAAGGGTATTACCAGAGGATACGAAAGCTGGATCAACAGGAAAAGAAAGATACTGATTAAAAGGTACAAAATTTCAGTTCAATGAGAGGAATAAGCTTTGCCCAGAATGGTGACCATAATAAGAAACAGAGCAACATGTCTTTCAAAATTGCTAAAACAGTAGATTTTAAATGCTTCACCAAGAACAAAATTGATAAGTATTTGAGAGAATAGATTTGTTATTGACTTGACTTCATTATTCCCAAGTGAAGACATATATCAAAACATCACACTGTACCCAATACATATATCCAATTGTTAGCTGTCAATTAAAATAAAATTTAAAAATAAATAACTAAATGATACAAAGGGAAGTTTTGGGCTTTCCTGACGTTGTCATTGAAGTTACTTTCTCGGAAGGTGAGTGTCCTACTCCAGAGAGGAGACCTACCATAAGCTTAATGAAATTCTAGCAGGGAGGTGGTTACTGATCTGGGCTCTGAAGCTAGGAGAGAAAATTCCCAAGTTCTCTTTCTCTTCCTAACAGCAAGCAATTTCCTCAGCCTACTACTGCCTCCCCATCCTAACCTTCAAGTTGAGGGAAATACTATAACGAGGAGACCATCTACTCAGTAGCTGACTCTTGGGAAAAAGCAATAAGACCACAGAAGGGCAGCTCTGTGTCTATGATAAGCTGTCGGTAACTGCTGGCTATTAGGACAATTTCCAGTTTTGCTACTCTCTGGTTTTCCCCTAGTGAGCAGCTCCAAAATGCTTTAGAGAGTGAAAGTGCATGATTTGTTCCAAAGTGATGAAGGTTGGACAGGGAGAAAGGACTAGGGACCACAAAATATAGAGTGGGGGGGATGTGGCAGCCAGAGGAGGATGGGAAGGCAGCCACAGGGCTGGGCCTGTGCTGAGCAGGAAAGAAGAGAAGCCCTGAGGCTCAACAACCACAGAAGAAAGAGAAGGACGCAGTCACCGCCAAAACAAACTTGTAAAACATTGCCAGGAAGTGCCACTGAGCTACCCGTGAAATGCTGGGCGTGCCTTCAGGGAAAGGTAGGCTCAGCCCTGGCATTTGCTGGCTTCCCTTTTCTTCTACAGTTCTCATTCAGATGTTTTTTCTCTTTCTCTCTTCTTCTTTTAAATATGCTTCCTGCCACCTGGGCCCCTATAAGTTTTTTCAGGATTGGCTGTCTGTGGGTGATTTATCCCGCCCTGGTCCAGGGCATACAAACCCAGGAATGCTGGGTGCTCACCCCCAGCTAGACCCCCAAGCGGGTGTCTGCATGGGCACCAGTGATGAGTCAGGGCTTGACATATGTGCCAGGGCTCCAGGCTGCCACAACAAATTACCACAAACTTGCAGCCTTATGCCAGACAGGAAGTCAAAGCGCCAGCAGGCCAGGCCTCCTCTGAAGCTCCAGGGGAGAAGCTATCCCTGCCTCTTCCAGTTTCTAATGGCCCCAGCATGCACAGCTCCAGTCCCTGCCACCATCTTCCCAAGGCCCTCTTGACTGCACATCCTCCTGTCTCCTTTTCTAGGGTTACTCACAGCGGAAGTGGAGGTTCCTTTACCCAGTGAGATCTCATCTTGAGATCCTAGACACATCACGTCAGCAAAGACCCTATTTATAAATATGAGGTGTGATTGAAAAAAAGAAAAAAAATACATTGCTATTAATCCCCCTTACGACACTCCCCATAGCTTCAAATACAATTAGTGCATCTCTCTGCCCCTTTCTGAAGCAGGCTCAGAAGTCTTCTTTCATGAGTCTTTGTCTGAGGTACGATAAAGAATACAGTAGAGTTGTTTCCAAGCGCTGCCTAATGGAAAGGCATCTAAACACATTATGGTGTAGCCTCATCCTCTTTATTCACTGGATCTGGCGTCGTGTGACTTCTGGCTCTTCTCGAAAGGCAAAATGACTCTCAAGGTAAATGCCTTGAATTGATGCAGGACATGGGGGCAGCCATGCTAGCACCAGGGCAGACCCTCAGGAAAGAGGACTTCCAGAACTGCTTCAGAAGGTGATAAGAGTGATGGGATAAACACGTTCAAAGTGAGAGGGATTAATGACCATGTGTCTTTTATTATAATAAATGTTTCCAAAATTAAACATTCACCATATACTGTGATCACATCTCCTAAGGTAAGATCACATGCTGAGTTTTCAAGTGGATGTGAACTCTGGGGAGACTCTGTTCAACACACTAAGTTTTGACTTGAGATCAGAGTCACTAAAGGGGCTTGTGGTGAGTCAAAAAGAGGGATAAGCGGAGACTGGTCACTAAGCTAGGACAGGTAATAAGAAATAATAGGAGCTACCATGATTACAAGTTGGGCGAAATGTCTCCATATGTCATTTCATTAAATCTTTACAATACACACATAGGGTTAATACCACTGTTAGCCCTGGAAGGAGGAGGGGGAGGTTGCTAGGGAACTTTTCCATGGTCATGGAGTGGAATAGTTGTCAACGGAAGCAGCAGCACATGAAGACAGGAACATGTGCCTGGGACACCCACACTCTGGACCTATTCAGAGGACAACATCTGTGCACTGCGATTCTTTGGCCCTTATGCACTGAATGAGGAAGACCAAGCCTAAGTCATCAATAAACTTTACATTGACTAAATAAGACAAGTAAAATGATTCTTACCAAGAAAGCACTCTACATGGCTTAAAAGACCTCTTACCCTTTTTTCCCCCACCATCTCCAACAAATATTTATCCTTCCTCCCTCATGGGCCTAGAATAAATAACTAGATTTTACAGAACATTCTTTAATTTGATATGAGCCCTTGAAGGCCAGGCAGGTAACACCATTCACAAAAGCAAGTAATTGCACTGTGAATGGTGCAGGCCAACTGGACTCCAGGCCTGAGGCTGACCTTGGGCTGCAATGTGAATTCTTCCACATCCCTGGATCTACGTGCCCTTAAGTAAAAGCCAAGGCTTAGGGAAAGGCATCCTGTAGCTGTGTTTTAATTCTAATTGTGATTGCTCTCCACCTTCCCATTACCGTAGATCTCCCACCATGGAGCAACTCGATTGCCTGAAAATGAAAACTGATTCCAAAGCCTGGATATCCCTCCATGGGATTTCTCTTCCCTCTTCGCCCTACCATGTGAAACTCTTGTGTTCAAGAAGGGGCATCCTCGGTAAGACACAGAGTCTTGCTCTAGGGTATTGGAATTGAGTGTATTTTGCACGGTTCAGGACAATATTATCATAGTCCCCCCTACACACTGTACTGTTGTAGTCAAATTTCTGATGCTATGACAGAATACCCAAGACTACGTTATTTATGGAGAAGAGAGATTTATTGAGCTCATCATTCTGAAGAATGGGAGGCAATGAGTATGATCCTGTCATATAATGGAGAGGGATTTCTTGCTGTCACACAAAAAGAGAGTGGGGATCACATGGTGATTCAGATTAACTTTTTCCCCTCACGTCCCTATTTTGCTTTTTCAAAAGCCCCCAGTCTCATCATGGAGGTCCTATCTCCATGACCCTGTCCACACCAATGCCTCCCAAAGGCCCTGCCTCCATACATCACCCCTATATGAATTCAGAGATTATATTTTGAAGGTGACATTCGAGCTGTGGCACCTATCTGTCCTGTCCAGCCCTAACCTGGTGTTGAATAAGAGGCAGGAAGTAGGGATGGGCTTGCTGCTTCTGGAACACCAGTCTGAGTTCAGGCAGGTTTCTGAGCTTCTGCAAGAAGACAGCCCCACATTTATTTCTGCAAT
Organism: Chinchilla lanigera; assembly: GCF_000276665.1. Taxonomy (NCBI): domain Eukaryota; kingdom Metazoa; phylum Chordata; class Mammalia; order Rodentia; family Chinchillidae; genus Chinchilla; species Chinchilla lanigera. The sequence continues at coordinate 2,705,459 of NW_004955522.1, read as the reverse complement.
GACCTAAATGATTGCTGGTGTCTGAAAAGAGATTCTTCTTGGAAGTAGCACACATTTCCCAGCCTCCGGAATAAATTTCCAATTTTATTTTTCATTGGAATAGGACTTGTCTGGTTGTACACCCTCACTGTTTCCTGGATATGCTTCTCTGTCATGAGGATGTGGTTGTGGATGGTCTGCCCTGCACACACAACTGTCTTAGGATGCCCACAGGAAGTGGGGTGATTTATTGGGACAGAGGGGACCTTAGCCTGCAGCTCCTGATAGAGATGAACAGGATAGATCCTGGAGGAGATGTATGTGCATAAGTGCGATAAACAGGGAGAAGAGGGAGTAGAGAATGGAAGAGAGCTGGAACAGCTTACAAAAGAGAAAACACTTTAATTAAGTTTTAAAGGATCAATAGGAGTTCCTCAGGACAAGGAGAACAACAGTTCAGACGGAATGCACAGCATGGATGAGGGTCCTAATGTGTGCTTGAGTATGACCTCTCCTGGGAATAGGAAAAACTATTTACACACTTTGGAAAATGCTAGACGTGTAAGAGGAAAAGCAAGCACATTACTATAGTGATGATTTATACAGTCTTGCTTTTGCCTATTGAATCAAAATGAAAAAGGCAAATCCAAAATTCAGGAGCAGAAATATGTGACTCTGACTGGCAAGGCAACAGTCTCAGTGCTGATAACAATAATGTTAATTTAATGTATGATAGATTCAATGTTAGTTATAGCATTGCAAACTTAACCTATTTTCTCATTTAATCCATTCAAGAATATGATGAAGGTGATATTACCAAGCCCACTTTGCAGATAAAGCTGGCGCCCATACTGATCATGCACTTCATGAGAAGCTGCATAAATCTTTTGGTGGTAGAGGTGGGATTTGAACTCAGGTTTGAGTGCCTCCAAAGTCCAAAGTTTTCAGCACTGGTTCAGCTCTTCTCCAACTTAAAGAAGCACAGTAATAAGTTGGGATGATTCAATGCAGGTTCCTAGGCCCAATCCCCAAGGAGTTAGAATCAGGAGTACAGGGTGGGGCCCAGGGATCTGCATATTAGCAAGCATTTGATGTTGATGGAAGTGGCTCTTGGGATTTAATAATCTGTTAACTACATCAGAAAGATAGAGGAGAAAGCACGATGTTGTAGAGGGTTTGCGGCCTTTTGTGAAACGTGCCGTGCATGCTGTTTCCTTGTCTGAGGACGTCGTTCCTCCCTAACTCAGCTCAGGTCCAAAGGTGGTGAAAAGTTGTCTCTGGATTTGTACACAGAAAATTCTTTGTCTCCATGAAGCTAAAACAGCTGATAACGGGACAAACTGCACTCAGATCCACCTATAACCCTCCTAGCCCAATGCCTTGGAAGTGATGGACCCCTCACGTATTTGGGGGATGGAGGAAGGAACGGGTGGCAGGCCAGGTGACTGGCAGGGCTTCCCTGCAGCCAGAGTTCTGAGGGACACTTCCAGGGCTAACTCAGAGGGACAGTTTCTCTTGCTGCACGGAGGAGCTGGGCACAGCCCTGGAAAAAGTGATGTCTCATCATGTTCCCCATAGTGCTGACGTGGTCAAGCGATGCTTGTCCTTAATGCAAGAAGAAAGGAGGACAAGGCAGGAGCAAATCTTTTCTGTCATGATTACCCCTCCTGCCATTTCACTGTCCTGTCTCTCCAGAACTCCCGTGCTCCCCTCCTCCTCTGCAGAGAGGACTGTCCTTGAGAGGCGGGGGTTAGGGCAAGCGACCCCGGTGTTGGAAGACTGGGTGCTGTCCATGCAATGTCCCTGTCCTGTTGCTGACTCTCCTCAACAATCGATGCCCCTCTTGGGACCTGGGAAATTATACCTGAAGTGGAGGGTGGGACCTGTGAGCTTGACTGGGCCGAGCCAGCCAGAGCCAGGGACTGACACCCATTCTTTCTAACACCCATTCTGCTGCCTGTGTCTCCGGCCTGCGCCCAGGATAGTACAGGCTTTTGGAATCTTGGTTAAAAACTTTTGATCTATGGGGCAGACAAACACGTAACAAATAACCACATACGTGAGGATCTAATTACAATCATTACAGTTGTGACGTGGGCTACAAAGAAAAGGGTTTCGCCAGACTCCAGCGGGGAGACCTGGCCCAGTCTCAAGGTGTATGAAAGACTTCACCCAGGACGTGACAGTTCAGCTGAAGTCTAAGATTTGAGTCAGCTAATGCATCAAAGACCAGGAAACGGCATGTGCAAACGTGGTTATAAGGGGACAAGAGACTTTCTAACACATCACTCTTTCCTATCTTTTTTTCCCTGGTGGCCCTTCTCCCCCATCTTTTCAGTGTCTCACTTTTCTTCTCGTGTGGTTCACACATGTTATTCTGTTGCTGGCGGCAGTAAGCGGATGCCATTGCTGGGATAGAAAACAGGCCCTCAATTCACACAAGTGCGGCGTAGACTTTCCTTCCAAATTTCCATCTAAAAATGCCCCAACGTAAACACTGGCATTCAGTGGTGAGAGAGGAAATTGCTCGTTATGGTGCAAATCCTTCAAAAACAAGATCTCTGGACCTTGCACCCCGATCCTAAGCCACTTGGGTTCCCCATGGGCCCCAGGATCTCAGGTGGGCGAGGCAGCCTCGGTTGAATTGGTCCATCTTGCAGATTTGCTAAAGAGCTTGGCAGATAATTCCCCTGGAGGAGAAATAAGTGGCAGCTTCTAGGAGAACGGGAGCTCTTTTCACATCCTTTGCTCTGATTTGTGCTACATTAAAATAAACCTTGAGTGTCAATTTCTGGGGTGAGCCTTGGAGCTCTTCGAAATGTATTGCCTTCACAAAGACATTTTCAGTGTTAATCAACAGGGCGCGTGGATTTGACGCTCTGGTATTGGAGCACAGGTTTTGCAGTTATTTATTTACCAAGAGAGAAACAGAACAGTGGTTCCATTTGCCACTCCTAAATTTATTGTCAATCCTTCTGGATGGTGTAAAATTGCTAGTCATCTTCAACAGCTCTCAGAAATAAGCATTCCAAATATATTCGCCTACTGTACAAAGATGTGCTGATGCCACTCCTCGCGATTTTGCCAGAGAGGATGGGAAATAGCAGATCTCCCTGGTAGGAACTGAATCTTGGGAAGGAAACAAAAACCTGGGGCCTTTTGTCAAGCCTGGGAAATTGCAAAGGTGCCACCTGGTATGTCCCACTTAACACAGCGAGTACCAGTCCCTGGAGGCATAAAAAGGAGAGGCAGGGTCCTGGGCTATCGCCGTGGGGAGGGCAACAGGACACCTTTGTGCTGCACATGGGCCCAACCGGTGGTTAACCAATGGACGCACCAGTTAGTTCTTCCAACCACACCTGCCTGCTAGCAACTCATAGCTTTCTCTTGCCTCTGCTCAAATAAAGGGAGATGTTCCAACATTGCCTAGAGAATGAAGATTGTGCCGCCTCAAGTAATCTGGAAGTTCCTAACCTCTTTCTTCCCAGCAAAGGAAGTAAAGCCACAGGTCCCAATCACTTTACCTGTCACACTGAAGGTGTACTGGACCTGACTGGAGCTGATTGTGCAGATCTCTCCTACTCAGGATGCAAGAACTTCTTGTAGCCATGTGAACTCAGCCATAGTGGGAGTATCTGCACCATGGAGATCAGCAATCACTATACATCAGGACTTAACTTCTTTTCCAGAAAGCCAATTTACCAGCACACTGCTGTCCAATATCTACACCATTATCCATTTCTTAGCCCCAGATTTCATATCTATTTATCATTCTGCTCAGGTTTATTGAGTCCTTATTCTGTGCCAGCACTCTGCAGGGCACTGAGGACTCAGGGGGAAGGGAGAAGCAAGGTCTATATCCCACAGAGTTTATATACTTTCCACATTAAACTCCACATTCATTCTAAAACTGTCTACTCCTTTTCCATTTTCTAAAGCTGCAGTGTAAAACCACACAACAGAATTTTTGATCAGTTGAAAGAAAAATATATTCTTACCATGAGCCAATGTCCTCTCACCTAAAGCAAAGGTATTTAAATGACATGAGAGGCAGAAGGGTAGGGATGACTCCTTGAGTGTCCAATTTCCATTTATATTACCAGTTATCAAAAGGGGCCCAAGAAAAAGCACTGGAGTAGCCCTCATCATCTCCATGTTATTGTGAAAAATCTGAAGTGGAGAGCTGGCCCAGCCAAGGTCACACCTTTAACAAGTGGGAGGGGAATAGAGGTTGACATGGAGACCCCCAACCAGACTCTACATCCCCAAGTGCTTTGTGTAAATAGGGAAATGGTCCATAAATGCCACCCCCGATTGCCATGGCTATTCTTGGTTGTGAATAACCAGACATTATTATTATCACTGCATGAAAACAAAAGACTTGCTCATACCAAATGTGATCCTGGATTTAGCTTTCCAGGAAGAACCCATATTCCATGTTTTGGAGTCATGCACTGTTTCAGCCCTCCGTCGCATCTCCAGGGACAGTGGAATGCCAAGATTTCCGGCAAGGGCCACTGTTCCATGGTGTCTGAGACAATAAGCAGATGAAGATTCCATTGGCTCCGGGGATCGAGCACGGGGCTTTTGCCAACTTTAGAGCCATCATGAGACCTGAACCAGAGATGAGCCACAGCTGCTGGAGAGCAAGGCAGTTCTCCCCATCCACACAGTAAACCGCTCTTCCTAGCAAAACAAAATGTTCCCGTTTATAATTATTTATTTGAAAAAAAAAAAAAAAGCCACGCGAAGCATTAAAGTTGTGCTGAAGCTGGTTGTGTTCAGAAACTCTAAAAATGATAACAAATGTTTTTATTTTATTTTCCAACCCATATGGACTTCTCAGCTCAATGCATCACTGGTTGTTTACGCTGGAGCAGCTGTCGGCACCCTGATAATGCTATAGGATCGCTCAAGTGCAGGCTGCCAAACCGGAGTCTATGGAAATCATCTCGCAGATTGAAAAAAGAATTAAATAAATAATAAATAAAATCCAAGCCAGATTCCAACTGTGAACTTCTGCAAAGAAGAGGGCTGGGGTGGGGTGGGATGAGATGGGGTGGGGGCTGCTGAAGCATCCTATAAATAACCAGGATGTTTTCACCAGGATGCTGTGTGACTTGTCTGGTTAGTCACAACTAGTACTTGACCTTTTACTAAGGTACAATTTACGTTTCATTGCCAAGGGCCCCTTAGTGTTTTCTTCTTTTAATTACTAAAACTCTGATTCAGAAGTCAGCCACAAGAATGCAGTTTAGAAATGTGACTCCTTATAGGTTTTAGGCACTTTTTATGTTATTTATTTATTTTGACCAGGAAAAACTAACCCCTCATGACTAGGGTAACCAGCCAAAAGCACACATCTTGACCTCATGTCCTCAGATCACCCCCAACTTTTATTATTAAAGTCACTTGATCAAGTCTGGCCCCTGGGTTTTACATAGAGTGGAGAGTTAGGCAGAGGATCTAGCCTCTGAGAAAGTCCTCCAGCCATCCATGGGGAGGCGAGCTGTCAAGGAATGGATGAAGTGTTGAACTTAAGTTTGATCTCTGTGGCCCCACAGTGCCTGCTGGAACTTCCTTTGCTGTCCACATGTTTCACTGTAAACAGCCAGGAGGGGATTTGAAAGACAGGCGGTGAAAGAGAAGTCACAGGCTCAGCCTTTCATGCAGGAGACGCTGTGCATTACCTCATTTAACCCCCACCCAGCCACAGCGGGGTGGACAAGAGTGTACCCATTTCATGGCAATAGAAACTAAGGCTCAGAATGAGCAGGTCACTTGTCCAGGGTGGCTGTGGTTGAATTGTGTTCCCCAAAATGTATGTTGAAGTCCTCACCCTTGGTGCCTGTGAACATGCCCTTATCTGCAAGTAAGATCTTTGGAAATATGATGAAAGTACAAGTTAAAATAGGATCATACTGGAATAGGTGAGCCCTTAATCTGGCATGATGGGTGTCCTTTTAGAAAAAGAAGAAGGGACACACACAGAGAGGCAAATGTCAGGTGAAGATGCAGACACAGGCAGAAGCAGACTGGGTAAAGTCACACAGCATGAGCACCGTGTCACCATAGAGGCAGAGACTGGATCCAGGCTGTACAAACCAAGAAACACCAAGAGATCAAGCAATACTGGCAACCGCCAGAGCCTGGGTCGAAGACATGGGGTAGCCTCTTCTGCAGCACCTTCAAGGACAGCGGGCCCTATGGACACATCAAGCTTGGACTTCCTCTAGGACTGTGAGAGGACACACTGCTGTCCCAAGTCACCCCATTTGTGGTCATTTGCAGCCAAACGAAATAGGAGACCCTTAGAAAGCTTACTGTGGTTGGTGTACTTCGGTTGGCTTGATAGCTTTCATCCAAAGTGAGAGACAGAAGCACCGTGTGGGAATACCAGCACATTTCAAAGAATTCCAAATACAGAGGACACACATGTGGCATGGCAGGGAGGCACCAGGGAGCATCCTCGAGAGCTCCACTTGTCACTCACACCCCAAGTGCCTACTCCATACCAAATATTCCACCAGGAGCTGCTGAGTCACAGATGGACCCATTGTGATCCCCCCAGGGAGCGCTCCACGTTTAGTCTGTGAGGTAGACTGTAGCAGAAATGCTCATGTTAGATTTTACAATTTAGAGACAACTAGGGGTGTCTTCACCAGTGATATGACCTCCGTGTGAAACTTTGAAGGGTGAGAAGGAAAACACTTGATGAAGGAGGCATTGAAATATTTGAAACAGAGGTAGGTGTTTGAGTGAAGGACCAGAAGCATAGGTTTGCTGATGAAATTACAGGATGCTGCATTACCTTTAATTTCAGATAACAGACGTGCTTGTTTCAGTATAAGTATGTCCCAGGCAACAGCTGGGGCATGACTTATACTAAAACATTATTCATGTTTTATCTGAAACTCGGATCTCATGAGGCACGCTGTATTTTCTCTGGCAAGCCTATTGAGGAGTGATCAGGAGAAACATGTCCATAGAACCACTAATGGTTCCACACAACAGGAACAAGGAGAAAACCAAAGAGGCAAGCTGGCAGGCAAAGAATTGAAGGTAGAGGCCAGGTATCAGAAGGGTTTGAACAACTTGCAGTGTTAATAGAAAGACAACACCGTGGTTAAGAACCGCAGTCTGGAGCCAGAACGCCTGAGTTTGAACCATCATTTACTCATGATATGACCTGGAACCTGAATTTACCTCCTGTAAATTAATGATAAAATAATATCCAATTCACAGCATTGCTGTGGTGATTAAATGAATCAGTACATAGCAACTACTCAGCCTTTGTTAGCTATCACTGTTGATATTGGATACACATTATGTATAAGAACAGGAAAAGAATGCTACTATCAAAACCCAGATGCAATTACAAATTGAAAAGCAAATATTATGAACACCTATTGTGAGCTTGAGATACAAATTTATACAGTGGAAAGCCTTGCTCTCTAGCGGTACAAAACTGTCTGGATACAAATTACATGAAATTATAATTACGACCGCAAAATAAATCATTCAAGGTCCTGGGCATTACTTATTGTTTATTGATCATTTTCTGGATATCATCTTCGTTGTCAAAGCATTGGAATCTTTCAACTTGGACAATCCCTTCACAAAATTATTTGGTTTAATTCTCATGCAAATCCTATGACACTGACTTCTCCAACTTAAGGTGGCTAAGAATGAAGATGAAATCGACTGTGAAGCGGGTGATAGGAGATTGGATGGCAGACCTCAGCAAGGCTGGGGCTGGACACCTCTTCTTAGAACAGGGTTGTTTCAAGCAGCACTCGATGGGCATTGGGGGTTGTCATGTGACAGGAAGGAGTTACAATTAATGAACAATTGCAAAAAGGATCCCTGGCACTGATGTACCCATTAGGGAGCTCAGATGGCCTGGGAAAATAAAGGATAATTAGTGCAGAAGCTGTGTGTTGGACAGAATGAGGCCTTGAGCCTGTGCAGAAGAGCCCGACTATTACAGTTTAGATCTAAAATTTCCTCCAAAATGCTCATGTATGAAAAAAAGAATTTGGACCATGGGGGTGCTGCACTCACCAGTGGATTCATCTAGAAGGTAAGAAGTGATTGTAGGTGGTCACTAGACACCACCTAGAAGGGTGTACAGGTATTCTTGTCCCTGGCTCCTCCTTTCACTCTCTTTGCTTCCTGGCCACCATGATTGGAGGAGTTTTACATCCTCCATACCCTTCTGCCATGCCATTCCCCCACGCCATTCCTGCTGTAGAGCCAGTCGACAGTGGACTGAAACCGCAAGTCTAAATAAACCTCTGCTCCTTTGAGTCACAGGTGTCGGGTATTTTGTCCCAGTGACGGGAAAGTGGCTGAGACACTCACCGAGCAAGCGAGTCCTTACCTGAGGTCCTTTTGAGCTGCTGCAGGTTTTACACAGAGGACAGACTGACAAGATGCCTGCATGAGTTCTGAATGACTAATCTGGAAGGAGAGGAGCCAGAAGAGCAAGCCGCTGTGTCCAGATTCATCTCCGGGCAGGACTCATCTTAGGTTGACCTATTTCTCTGGAGCCAGTCTAGCCTGTCTGAGTGTACTGGGTTGGCTGTCATTTAGCCAGACCTGGGGGGTCCCAAGCCTTGAGATATTTCCTTGCCGTTCTCTCAAGGAAGGTGACATTATCTAAGTACCTGCACGGATCATTTTGATAAAGTGCTTCATCATCGCATTTAGTAAGAAAAATCATACCAAGGAGAAAACAGTCCTTACCTACTCTGACTGTCTGCAGGTGGTAGGTTTAGGGAAAAAGAATTCATTTTGTTCCCATGAAAACTCCACTGGGGGCTCTTTTCAAATAGAAAGGCTTTAGAAGGGCAGTGAGTTCTTTGAAGTCCTACTATTCACTTAGCAAATAAAGCTCTTCCTTGCATGTGGAATTTCTGATTTCTTCCTGGTTTAAGACTTAAGCCATTTTGTGTGAATAGTTAAATCTCCACATTTTTCTGCATGTCTCTTGAGTGTCTGGTTTATGTCATTTTATTGAGCAGTTATCTTTTGCCGTGCATTACATTAGAATTTATGTAATCTCTGAAAGTGTGTATATTATCTTACTTAATCCTACTGGTGTCAAACATTATCATTCCTATGTTACAGATGAGAAAACTAAGGTTCTAAGAAGTTAAGGGACTTGCCTACGGTCAACAAACTGACAAGTGACAGAGCACAGGCCTCAGAAACAGGGCCTCTAGTCTCCATCTTTTTTCCAGCTGTGTTCTCTTTTCCAAAGATTATGAGATTAGTAACATCCTTTATTTTCTGGATTAAAAAAGAAAGACCCATGGCCTCTTTACTTATTGGCTTAGAGGAGGAGAAAACTCTCTCAAAGTATTCAGATCTTCTGAAGCCATTAGCTCACAGTCTTCCCAAAAGTTTCCTCTTGACAAAGAAATAACACATAAACATATGACGGAAGCCATAATTACAGCCTTACTCTTAAAAAGGTCACCAGAATTGACTCAAAATAAAGATTGCCAGTATTTAAACTTTTGAGCCTAGAAAATATGGTGGGTAATGTGTTTCCTACAGGTAGTAGTGTCTCTCATTAGCTGTAGAAATTGTTTTGCCAAAAGTTGCACATGAATTGATCCTTGGTGAATCTGACTGATTTTAAATTCACTACCAGAACTTTGATTGACAGTAGTTCTGTGGCACTTTGTGTTATAAACTGCTTAGCCCTTTTATAATTTGCTCATTTACAAAGTCTGATTTTTTAAAAAAAAAAAAACCATGTCATAGGAAAACTGCTTGTGAGGTTGTTCATTTCTTTATTTCCTCTTCTCCTCAGAAGCTTCTCTAACGTAAGGCTGAACAACCCCTAAACATTAAGAGATACATATCTTCTTAGTCTCTACCAGGTGTTTGACATAGATTCTGTTTTAAAAATTCACCTCTAGTTAGGTATACACATGCCAAATTCTTGGTCTTAGTTTTCTCCCCTAAAAACCTGAGCTAAATATTCTTTTCATTAGCTTCTATTTCTGTCAAAGCTCCAATGTCTCCAAGGCAGATTTTGTGGATACAGAAGTCTAGCGTGAAGCTGGAAATGATGAAGAGGCTTCCTCTTTCTATGCGCACAGAAGATGATGAATTCTAAGTAGGGACTCATATGACAATGAACAGATTACTGAAGCCATCTTGACTGTAGAATTTCTAGTATTCAGACCAGTATGTCAAGCTGTATATAATTCACTCATTAATGCCTTCTCTGAGGATTTAAACTATACCCTTAAAAGAGTCAAAAAAAAAAAAAACCAGAAATAGCCATCTTTGAGAGATCATCTCCTTTCATAATAAACCCTCATCAAATTAGGTATAAAAGAAATGTACCTTGGCATAATAAAGGGCATATGCGACAAACCCAGAGTTAACATGAGGCACAGAGGGGAAAGTTGAAATATTTTCCTGAGATCAGAAAAGAGACAGGGATGCCCACATTCATGGACTCTATTCATTATAGTATTGGAAGTCCTAGTTAGAACATTTAGGCAAGAAAAAATAAACAAAAGACACAAAAATATGTGAATAATAAATGAAATCGCATTTGTGGGTAGCCAACATAATCTTATCTATAGAACCCCCTAACACTGTTAGAACTAACAGGTGATTTAAATGAAGTTGAAAGTTCAAAATTAACCAATAATTATCAATAGCATTTCTGTGCACTAACCATCAGGTATCCCCGAATTAAGAAAATCCTATTTATAATAGTATAAAAATATCAGAAATAAGCTTAGCTAAGGAGAAGAAAGACCTGAGCACTGAAAACTATAAAACATTGATGGAAAAATTTGGAGATACAAATGGAAAGGTAGCCCATGTGGACGTATTGGAAGAATTTGTATTATTCACACACACACACACATACACATACACACTATTTGATCCTATCCAAGCATTTGCAACAACATGGATAAACTTAGAGGACATTATGCTAAGTGCAACAAACAAGGGGCTGCAAAACAAATGGGGTACAACTTTAATTGTGTCATATCTTAAAATGAAGCATAGAAGCAGATGGAGGTCACAGGAGTTGGTGATGGGTGCAGGGACTGGGAAGATATTGGTAAAAGGGAGCAAGATTTCAGCTATGCAAGATGAGTAATGCTCAATGCAATGACTACAGCTAACAACAATGTATTGTGTAGGGGCTGGGGATTTAGCTCAGTGGCAAAGCGCCTGCCTAGCAAGCGCAAGGTCGTGAGTTCAGTTCCTGGTACCAGAGAAAAACCAAAAAAAAAAAAAGAAAGAAAAAAAAAAGAAAAACAACGTATTGTATACTTGCAATTTGCTAAGGAAGTAGATTTTAAACATTTGAGGTGATGGATATGGTCATTAGCTTGACAGTAGTAACCCTGTCATAAGACATATATAAAAATTGCATTGTATATCATACATACACACATTTTTGTCAATTAGCCTTGAAAAAGCTAAATAAAGCTCAGATCCTCTCTCCAGCGCCACTGAGTCTGAATCTAGATACAGCTGGCTTCCCCTGGAAGGAGGAAATGTGGTCTCCCTAAAGGCAGAACAGATCATGCTCAGGGGCGGACTGACACTCAAGCTCACTACACTGACTACTGAGCTTCCAGGTCCTGGCAGACTTCCTCCCAGGGAGCAAATGCTATGTAAAATGTATAGAGATATACTTAGTTATGGCTCTTGGATGAAACTCCGGAGACTGATCAGACTCAAAGACTGAACTGAAAGGGTGGAAACTTAGATTTCTATTTAGTTCTTTAGATCTACCCAATTGTTTTCTATCTTTGTCTTCTCTGTAGTAGCTAAAATAAGTGGTTAAAAAAAAAAGGCTAACTCTATGATGCTTCCTTCATAAAATGTATGGAGGCTTCTCTTTTCTTAGCTTCAAAGAAAGTAAAAGGTTGTTATGAGAATTAAATAAACACACATGAACCAGGATGCCGTGCGTCTAGAAGGTGCACAATATTTTTGATGGCTGTTGTTGTCAAGGCAACAGTGGCGGTGGTAGTGGTACTAACTGACATGGTGGTGGTGATAATGATGGGGGTTATAATAGTGTTGCTGGTGCTGGAAGTGGTGGTGGGCATAGTGCTACGGTGGTAGTAGGTAGTGGCAGTGATGGAGGAGAGGATGATGATAGTGGTACCGGCAGCAGGGATACTGATGGTGTCAATGACCTAGTGATGATGGCAGTGGTGAAGGAGGTGATGGCAGAAGTTAATTCAATGTTCTTGGAACAAAGTCATAGTCGCATTGACTACCCTTCATTCAGCTTCCATTCTCCTATCACTCCTTAGATCCACCGGACCTCTCATCACACCTTTCCTTTGTGTCAACATGGTACACGCCTACCTGATGTGAGACTATCTTCCTATCTCCCTTCCTCCTTATGCCTCTTCTCGAAGCTAATCTCCAACCACAGGCCTATCTCACCTGCCCCCTTGGAATCAAACACTTTATTAATAGCCCTTTATGTCTGCCAAGTACCACTATTTATTTTCTGATTCTTTTTTGGAATCAGTATGTACTCTATCATCTTTTATTTGCCTTCAAAGCTGTCTTCTGTTAATGCCATCGTATTAGAGCAGCCCTCATTCTTAAACTGTCCTTTAGAAATTGTTGTCTGTGTGACGTCTCCATGGAATAAACCTTAAAATGGTTAAATGCCATCTATTCATGAAACTTGATGTCTGGCTCAAGGACCTTCTGCATCTCCTGGAAGCTTTCCCCTCCGGGTTCCCTGGGCCTTGGACTGGCTCAGTCTACCTGCCCTATGATCAGAGCATCATGAGTTCTCTTTCTTGCTTTTCCTCCAAACAGACGGTTGGACCAATCTGAGGACCATAGCTCCTCTGGCATATTCAAATTGCTCTTTCCATTCTCCCTATTCACTAAAGTTTCTTTGGCCTTGGGTCTCCCTGTATCATCACCATGAGATAATATTAATACACATTCTTAAACCCAATGTACCCATTGCCTCATCCATATTGTAAAGACACCATTTATCTCCTAAGGTCAGATGAGGATTAAATGAAACACTGTACTTAAAATGCTGAGGAGAGCACCTACTGGACATCAGATAGTCAGTAAATATTGCCCACTGGAATTTCTCTTGGCTGAAATACACAACGTGTAATCCAGCAATATCCTTATTGAGGGTCATTGTCCATGACTAACTTTACAAAGAAGCTGAAGAATAAGGTGATTTTAAACAAGGTGACTTCAGAGCAAGGTGACTCCCAGCAGAAGCGGATGCCCCAAATGATGATCCTGAGACCTCTCAGATAAACAAAGGTACAGGGAAAGGTACAGTACATGGAGATGAGACCAGGAAAAATAAGAAAATTAGGTCCCGCTTAAATTACCTTTACCCAGCATTAATCACAATGGATGCAGCATGAGGCCTATTTTTATACCTACATTAGAGGTCAAAGCCAGTAGACATTTTGAAGTTTTTTTCTCCTTCTCAAGTTACTCAGGACTGAAAGTGGAAAAGATGACCTGTTGGTTTGCTGACTAGATATTTTCGGCAGTCATGAGGTACTGACTTTTCTCTCTCCAGGACGGAGGAAGGTGATGCTTTGCCAACCACCTGGCCAATTTTGTTGCTGCTGACAGTTGATCCTAATAATGTGGTCAGCAGACTAGGCCAGGGGCTCCTAGATGATCTACTCTGGCTCCTGGATTTCCCATACAGGCTGTCTCCATTGATCAGATATAATCGAATCATGACTGAAATTCTACTTCTCGGTGGGCCCTATAGGCCATTTCTTTATGACATGATCAAATTGGCCATAGCACTTTCAATTTGTTTTAATGACCAACACAGATGCAATTAAGTGATTGACTGCAGCGATCCAAACTGTCCATTAAGGAGGTGGCCGAAATAACTGGACCAAATGCATGCTTTCCATCCACTTATTTTGGGATGTCTAGACTTGGTTGCACCTTCAATTTTCTTAAAACCCTTGCTAACTAGTTCTGTTTAATGTTGATGCTACAGTTCTGTAGAATGCAGCAGAGCAGTTTTGGAAGATAAAGAGGGATTTTTAGGATGATCCTGAACTGTCTGCTCTAAGCGAGTAAAATAATAGGAAGTAAGTACGTCATTCAAGCCCTGAAGATTTATAAGGACAGGTGAAATTAAATGTATTGGTGCAGGTTGCTACTAATATTCATTTTATGAGAATGGATTTATCTTCCCACATTAGCAACACCCAAAGTTGTGATCTGTCTCTATAACATGTGCCTGTGTTTGAACAATTGACAATTGAATTCATGTGCTTCTACTTTGCAAATTTAATATTTGAAGGATAGCTCCTCTTGCAGGAATTTTGAAGATGAAAAACATGCCCGTTATGTTATTGCCTACACTTGATCTTTGAGTAGCTGTGTATGGTTAGATAGATGCATTTGATTCCTTCATAAAATTACCAGAGACACTCTGTATATGAATCTATTTTGATTAGGCAGTAGTAGAATACATCTGCTATGATATTTTCAGCTAGATGTTCAGCAGTAGAGCACTAGGTACTGCCAACAGAGATAGGCAAAGGTGGATGAAATTTTTTCCAGTTGCCATGCTGGGCCTACTTCAAGGTCCTTTTTCTATTTGAATGGGCATATTTCCTTTATTTATTTGTCATCAGTAGTCACTGGACAAAATAAAAAAATGGCATCAAAATACTATAACTGGCAAATAAATGCATACATCTCAATTTCTTTCCAAGCAGTAAAATCCTCTCACTATTAGCTGAAATTAATAGTATCTTAAATGAATATCTTGGGTTTTCTTTCTGTCTCTCTCTCTCTGTGTAGCTTCCACTCATATTTTCTCTACAGGCTCATTTTTTTCTCTAGCACTCCTTCTGAATCAGAGATGACCATCTCCGCTTGTTCGAGGCAGGCATGGAGAAACTGAGGGACATATTATTAGTGGTACATGGAAGGACCAGAGCTGGACTTCAGATCTTGGGTCCTTCTGCTGGAAAGCTGCAGCCAGATGAAGACAAGAAATACCTCGTAACCCCACTGACCATGTATGCCAGGGTACCTCATGACCTAGGAAGAAGTCAGGTCCTCTTAGCCACTCCATCCCCAGTCTCTCAGTTTCCCTGAGGCCAAGCAGTGCTTTTAGAGGCAACGTGGTACCGTGGTTAAATGTGGACCATGTGGATCTGAATCCAGGCTTCACCTTTCAGTAGCCACAGCTCAGCTCCTAAACTCATCTAATGATGGTATCAAGCACAGGAGCTGTTCTTTATCTCCTGACTGGGATTGAAAATTCTCTCCTATTTACCAGTATGCACTGATTAGACCACCACGAATACCTAGCACTCAGTAAATCTCTTTTGAATAAACGGATCAGGAATAAACAAGATAAAAACTTCAGGCACCTGGCAAAGAGTCACAGTCAGTACACGTTTATTAGTAATAATACTGGTACTAGTAATGGATCATATAATAAGATGGGGCCTTTTCTCTTCTTATCTAAAATGGGTTAAATAATATTTTGCCCTAAAGGTTTTTGAAATTAGAGAAATCTGTGCAGGGTGCCTGATATGGTATTTACTGCTGGCACAGTTGAGCTACTGTTCCTATGACTTTAAAGATGTGGGAACCTTCCTAGCATGGTAGAAAATGTGAAAGGTTATTAGCATTGCTAGCTGCTCATCATACGCCATGACTTTTACATAGGACACAATAATAAGCCTGTGTAGGAAATACTTAATTCCTGTTTTGCTGCTCATGGAAACTGAGGCTCAGAGCTGTGCAGGGTCATGGCTAATGGGACGTGGGTACCAGTCTACTTTTCTCTGAAGTCTTGGGTTTTTCCAAGCCCTATGAACTCAGCAAGTTGCCACTGTCCTCCCTACTTTGGAGCTTTCATTAGGAAGGAATGCAAAAGTGAGCTCTGTGTGTGAAGGACCAAGCCAGGGCCATTCTAGTTGCTCCCCATTGGCTTGAAGATAAGACAGTGTCTAGAAGCCAATGCCTGGCAGAGAGCAAAGACGCTGTCAGCATCTACAGAATGATGAATGAATCCAACCAAAGGAAGAAGGTCAAGCAACAATGTTCTCGGGGCTTCCTTACATATCTTAGACCCTGTGTAAAACCTCAAAGCTGCATGAGAACTTGAATCCCAGTAAATTTGGTCATGATAGGTAATCAAACACTGTCGAGATTTTTCTCATACTTCCTCTCAATTTGGAAAACCAGATTAGTTCTGTAGCCCTAAATTAATACCCCCATTCTACTCATGGACCAGCTCCACTCCCGTCCATCAGGCTCCCAATGGTCCCCATTTGTAACCTACAGCAAAGTTAATACCTGTGAAACAAGAACCACATCTTCAGTGGTGGCACAATTAACCAGATGATGAAGCTCTTTAACATGAGAGAAAACACTAAAAAATATTGATTTTCTACAGAGCCATAACACTAAATGTATCAGTCCAAACTAGAGCAGGGACTAATTTAGAAGAGATGCATAAATCTATAACTATCTGAGAGCAGTAACATTGTTAAAAAAGAAGCCTAACCCCACCCAAAATATATATATATACTTGTCTATCATTAAATTACTCAGTTTGGATTTCCACTAATAAAATATAAGTACTTGCTACTATATTAGGAAAGTCTCTCCCATTATTAATTTGTGAGATAAATGGCTTCTATATCTTGAAACTTTAAATGAAATGGAATTCGCTAATCCTAATTGCTTTGCTTTCTACCGGAATTTTTTCCCGTTAGTTCAGCATGTTTCCTCCCCCCCTCCTCCCTCTTTTCCACTTGAAGAGAGGAGCCTTCCTCAACTTAAAGCCTTAGGGTATACTTCATGGGTTTATTAATTATCAGGTATTCATTCAGAGGGGTTAATTAAGCAATAACTTTCTGTTGACTGCAGTACACAGAGAATAAAAGGCTTGACTTCTTCTGCTGATTAAGCACCTAGTGACCATACCTTCATTTTCCTGCCTGCAATTGGGTGAAATAAAAATTTGACCAGTTCCTGTCTAAGGTTGCAAGGCTACTCAGAAGGCCGGTTGAAACCAGCTGGCATTTACAACCCAAGCAACCTTGAGATCAGGCAGAAATAAAAAACAGTCCTGTTTCTTGGGGTTTCTGAGTGGAAATTGTGCCCTACTACCTCTCTAATCTTCATTATTCTTTCTTTTTAGCCCATTGCTCAGACATTTGCATTTTGTTCTTTCGGTCAATTGTTTGAGACACTTCTTCTCTGCGAGGGTCACAGAAAGTCTGCAGCATTCTTTTGCGCTGCTAAAAGGAGATTATGATATCTTCCCCCTTCCATAGAGAGCTTGATAAAATTAAAACAAGACAATTGGGTACCTCCTCAAGCCAGGAGAGAGGAGTGGAAGCTTATAAGCCAGTCCCAGAGGATTTTTGTGGTTGTTGTTGTTGTTGGTTCTTTTAATTTCAGGTTGCACAAACTTAGCTTCATACTCGGTGGTTTCAGGCCCTAAACCAGACCCTTGAGACAAAGAAGCACATCCTGTCTGCAGGGATGCTGGGCTCTTTGAGGGCTGATTGATAACACATTGGCAAGAGGGGAAGGAGATGAGTGTCCTCGAGCAAAATTCTCTTGCTTCAGCCATTAGGAGGAAATACAATAAAGCGACCTCCAAATCCGGGCCCGTGGATGTTTCAGGATGTGCCCCAGAGCAGAGATGAGAAGGGCAAACATACGGAAAACCATTTCGTGGAAGCTTCTGATTCCATAGCTAACCACCTAAAGATCAGAAACCTGAAACTTAGGGCCCTGACCCCGTCTTCTCCTACTACTCTCTTGTCTTAAGGATGTTACCTGACCCAGGAACACATATGCTTTTCAAAACTGTCAGTGTCATCAAAAACAAGGAAGATCTGAGAACCTGTCACAACCAGCAGGAGCCGAAGGAGTCCTGGATAGGATCTTGGAACAGAAATAGGACATTAAGTAAAAAAATCTAAGTGAACCTGAATAAATTATGGGCTTTAGTTAATAATAACATATTGATGTTAGTTCATTGATTTTAACAAATGCGTCATTCTATTGCAAGTGGCTAATAAGAGAAATTGAATGTAGGAAGTGGGAGAAGGGTGACATGGGAGTGCTACTATTTGGTCAATTTTTCTGTAAATCTAAAACTGTACTTATGGCTTATTATAGAAATAAATTTTAAATAAAAATTGAAATGTACAAAGCACACCGAAGCATGCCTTACTGACTATAAGCCAAGCTCCCGATGCCATGATCGGATTAAGGGGACCCCAGCAAGGTGAATGCATTAAGAGCAGCATTCAGGAGGATAATTTTTGCATGTGTTCCCACTGGGGACTGTCCCAGTGAGCCAGTAGAACTATCCGTAGCCTTGCAGTGCCTCTAATCCTGGACATCCCTACAGCAAAATGGGCGCTTTCCAAAGAGTGAGTCCGTCATAGAGCTAAGTCGGGGACTCAGAGAAATCCACGGCTTCTAGGATCAATATTCTCTCAGTCTCTGTCTTTTAGTCATGGAGTCCCATTCCTAGCCGAGTTTGAGGGGCTAAGAAAAAGCCGACAATCATTTATTCATGGACACCTCGTGGAGGATTTACTAAGGTGTTGCCCTGTGCCTGCCTGTGTGTTTAGAACAGGTGTCTGTCTCCGGGAAGCTTGCAGCCACCTGAAGCAGAACAGGAGCGTGGTTCTACTGCAGTGTAACCCTGCAGTTCCAGTCTCTAAGAGGAACCAGAGGTCATCTGCACAGGACATGAAGAGGATCACAACTCCCCAGGAGAAAAAAGGGGAGGACCTAGGAGGTTAGTGTTCACATCTGAGGTCACAGTGGTACACAGGCCCGGGGTCTCTCCCATGAGGCGGCAGCCCTCTCTTTAGTTCCCTTATCCCAGGCCTACTGGGGAAAAAGCAAGCCTACGTTCAGCATTTAGGAGAACAAAGAAGAAGCAGTTGTGACCCAAAGACTATAAATGTTTTTCTTAAGCAACCACAAGGGACAGGCTCTTTGGTGAGCGCACTTACCAGATGGCTGGGGCTTGTCAGCTGCTTCCAATCAAATCTTGCACCACTGAATTGGTGCAGCCCACGGAGTCAGCAAGATTCTGCTGAGTGGGGGGAAAAACACCCTTATTTGCTCCGTACCTAGAAAGTGTGCTCTTGGGGTTTGGAGGGCAGAATCCAAAACCAACAAGCTACCATCAGAAGAAGGAAATGGGAAACTGAAGACAGCACCCAGTGGTGGGCCATGTGTTTTGTTTTAGGTTTATGGTGTTAGAGCACAAGCAAGGAGACAAACGGGTTCTTCAAGTCGGTGTGGGCTGACAGAGGCAGGAAGGGGTGGGAGAGGAGACTGGAGAGGAGGAGCTGCCTGGGGAGAGGAGAACGGGAAGGAGATGGCAAGAAAGAAATGAGACAACTCAAGGTATTAGCGAAGTTCACATGGTGCTGACATTCTATTCATTATAATGAGCTTCACTTTGCAAGTGGCAATTTCCTAACTTCATGTATGCAGAAAAACAGGCTGAATTCATTTATTCATAAGTAAATGAATATTTTAAACAGATGGACTCATCTATGTAATTAATATAGGTGTTCATCTGCATATGCATGTGACTATACATTTATGTATGTACAATGAACCTGTGAAAAACATACTTCAGTGGAAATTTAAAAATATGTTATCCATACTATACCTGCCTTAACACAAAATGGTTTCTTTTGAAGGAACAACTGTTGGAGCATTTTTCCAGCAAAGGAGAGAAAAGCCGGTGAAGAATGATAGAATTCCTAATGATTCAGTTGCATATTCTGCTGTTTGGTTTTTAAACATCTCTGTTCACACAACCACAAACTATGGTTTGCAGATTGAAACCTAAAATCCTGGACAGCACGGTAGGTTTTGGACAGCAGAACTCCAACTAGGATTTGGAGAGGAACCAGTGGACAGCACAAACATTCATTTCCTCCAACAAACTCTGCCCTGAATTTCCTTAATGAGAGTTTTCAGCTCTTTCCTGGAAACAGGGCACCCTTACGGGCATCAGGCAATCAAAGCTTGCTAAACCAGACACCACAAGTAAGCACAGGCTTGAAGGAAGAGGGAGACTTTGGTGTCATGCGGGCTACACATCCAGCCTTGTCCTCGTGCTGCCACACTCAATTACACCTGTTGATCCCGCCAAAGCACGTGGTGGCAGAGAGGCCCATACATTTCTGTAAGACACCTAGGGAAAAGGAAAGGCAAAACTCTACAGTGGAACAAGTCTTTGAGGTGCCTCATCCCAAGCTGTTCCAGACAGCAGAGGTGTAAGGGGTCTCACTGGAGCTCAATAACAGAATATTTTTGCTTGTCCTCTTTCCTCCACACCAAATCACACAAACATGCAAATGCAGATAAAACTCATCGCTTAGATTACATATCTCCTGCTAGCTAATGCCTCTTCCAAGACTTGACATGAAAGCCCTAGAACATTCTGTTTTCATATCTGTAAAATACGTGGCAAATTCACAGGTCCCAGGGCACCTGGAAGTTCAGAGAGACTCAAGTCTTGCAAGGCACCTGCTAGCACTTGGGTCACCCCAGGGTATGACTCTCCTCCTGTCCTCTTTTTAGTCACACAGCTTGGATTCAACAACAGTCTCCAGTTGAGCAGCCTGTGAAACTGTTAATGTTTGGATGTGAATGATGGGGGGGGGGAGTAAATTGCATGCATCTGAGGTAAAGCCAACTGCTCAGGAATTATCTGGCAAAGAGAAGCTTGATTTGGAAAAGTGCTTCTTATTTTCCATGTTTCCCCCATGATGAAAGCACCATCACCAGAAAAGATTTGAGCACAGGACATACGGAAGTTGGAAAAGCCTTACTGGTAGCACTGGAGTATTTGTCCTGAAATTTCCAGGAAAAGGAGGAGAGCAGGGACAAAGGGGAATGGGCTGCTCATTTCTGGATGTGGGATTGGACATGGAACGTGGCCTCCTGAATCCAGTCAACTTCTCTTTGCCCAGAGGTGACTGGAATTCATGCATTCTGGCAGCCAGTTGCTAATGGTTAGAAATCCACCCATAAAACGTGGTCAGCAAGCTGTAATTTTCCCTCGCAAAGATTGCCCCATTGTTAGAGATTTTGCTTGCTTGTTTGTTTGTTTATTTTTTAAAATTCTGATGAGATGCTAAAAATACCATGGGACTCATTGTTGACAAGGGTAGCTAAGTGTTTCTAAATCTGGATTTCAATGGATTTTGCTGCCATTTAATGTGAGCTTTCTCTGACAAAGAATAAGTATGATGAAAAGGACCAGGATGAAAATATACTATATCCTGTTTGCTTTAATTTTTTCCCAAAGCAGTTAAGCAAGCCAAAGACATTTTAAACACAGGATCCCAGGATGCCTTTGTTATTCAACCCCTAGTAGTTAGCCCCTTACCAAAGTGCTCCATAGGTGGCTGTGAAATCTGGGAGGATGAGAGAAGGGGAAGGCCACATAATGAAATAATATGAAAGAAGGAGAGAAGGAAGGAAGGGAGAGAGGGAGGGAGGGAGGAAGAAGGAAGGAAGGAAAAGTGTTTTCAAGCTTCTGGGTATTTCTCTCTTCAACTTACCACTTGAAATTCCATTTCCTAGAAATGGTACGGATTAACACTACATGAGCTTGGTTTCAGGAGACCACTAGGGTGCCTGCAGCTTCTCTCCCACATCATCTTCTTAAATAACCTGTTGGAGTGCTTGCTCTCTGCACCCTCAGAGAATGTGTAAGTCCTCAGAGAGTTCCCAAACTCGTCGGATCCTAATGATCACCTGAGATGCTTACTACACACAGGGCTTCCCAAGTCCTTCCTGTGCATCTCAATTTTGGCTGCACGTTAGGTTCACCTGGGGAGCTTTTCCAATTCCTGATGACCGAACTGTCTTTGAGACCAATTTCACCAGAAATTTGGGCTGTGGGTCCAGGCATCAGTAGCTTTGAAGCTCCCGAGGTGATTCCCGTGTGCAGCAAAGCTTGTGTATTGCCATAGAGATTGTGTGATTCAGCAAGTCTACTTTGCGATCTCAGAGGCTCACATGCTCTCCCAGCACCCAGGTAATTCTTAATTGTCAGAGAGCAATTTGGGAAATACATTTATTGAAAATGCTTGGGGGCCAGGGATATAGCTCAGTGGCACAGTGCC
>NW_004955522.1:2626345-2683127 GCF_000276665.1 Chinchilla lanigera | reverse complement strand
GAAGGAAAGAAAGAAAGAAAGAAAGAAAGAAAGAAGAAATGAAAGAAGGAAAGAAAGAAAGAAAGAAACAAAGAAAGAAAGAAAGAAAAGAAAAGAAAAGAAAAAAAGAAAAGAAAAGAAAAGAAAAGAAAAGAAAAGAAAAGAAAAGAAAAGAAAAGAAAGTGCTTGGGACCAGAAGTTTCTGGGTTTTCCCTTTTATTTTCAGATTTTGGCATATTTATATGACATAATGATCTTGGAGATGGAACCCAAGTCTGAAGATGTAAACTCATTTATATTTCATAGACATTTTAGACATATGCTTTTAACAATTTTGTCTATTTCTGGCATCTTGCTAACAGTCAGAAAGTTCTGGATATTGGAGCATTTTGGACTAGCTGATCAGAGATGCTGGACCTGTACTACAATCTGGTCTACAGTCCAGGGATCAGGTCACATTCTTTCCTAAAACACGTCAATTTCTCACAAGACTGATCAGTCAGAATTCACACTCAGCAGCACAGTTGAACAGACAGCAACAGATACCAGATCAAGGTCCACCAGCCTCAAATATCATCTAAGAGATGCAAAACGAAGTCACTTGAGTGTATGTGGTGTCTTTTATAAAAACACATAAGGATTTGGGAAGGCTATGTTTACTCCATTCCTTGGTGATACTGGGGAGAGGAGAGAAAAGAAACCTGGAGTTGACCACTGAGAGAAGAGAAAAGGTCAAAAGGAAATGGAGAGGGAATGAGAAGAGAGATAACCTAGGATCCTCAAAATTTCTTTCCACCTCTGGTTCCTAATCCTGATGAGGTTCAGGTATCTGCTCTATCAATGCATTCATGAGATAGTTCTTAATTCTTTCCATTTTCTATACATTCCTTTGTATTTTCTAGATCAGTGAGGTTTTGTTGGTATCCAAAAGATGTCTAAGACATTAGTTCCATGACAAATGAGACCTGCCAATAGAGAGCTGCAACTTGATCATGCAGGGACCAGGAGGAGCTGTGTTGTGGAGAGTCCTGCCCCACATTCGCTGCGTCCAGTGTACCAGAGAATCCAGTGTCTTTTTCTAGCCTTAAAGCTTATATAATGGAAACAGACAAGTTCTAGTGGTATAGGCTTATATATCCTATTCTTCATGTCTTCATGTCTTAATTTCTTCTAAAATTAGGTATCTATACCCTCAAACACATTGTAAAATGGAATAAGTCATGAGTAGCTAAAACAGGTCTGAGTTTACAGCTGATATTCCAAAACACTACTCTAGCCTTTTGTACAAAGTGAGATAGAAACAGTTGCACAGAAGTTTGCTTGCAATGTTTGCTGCAGTACGCAGCAAAGTCAAGTGAGTGAGGGTAAGGGTAGGTTAAAGGACATCTAAACAGATTTCTTTCCTGCAGTCTTTTCAGAACTCTTAAATATTAGTGTGCGTTTTGAGTTTTCAAACCAGAAGTGGAATAGGTAGAGTTGTCATTATTACTTAGGTTTACAGAAGCTCATTATCTACAGAGAGCTTCCAGGGACTGGAATCCTACAAAACACAACCCAAGATATTCTCCAGCAGGTCTATCATTTTCAAACTGTGTGCCATGGAGCTTAGTGATTCTGGAGCATAACTGTTAAGGGTTCTACAAAGAAGATATAGATAGTGATGACCATGCTGAATAAAACTCTGTCTTCACCTGTAGTAGTAATCTTCCCACCCACCATCAGGAACCAAGAATATGGGGTTTTTTCTTCATGGAAATTACAAATATAATATTTAAAAAGTATTGACTTTCAACAGAACTTATAGATTCACATGTAATTGACATGAAACCTGTTTGCCATTCTTTTAGAGTCCAATGAACAATAAATCTTGATTGTCTCAAGATCTCTGTCTTCTAATCATAAAATTGTGGGGTTTTTTACTCATAAAGTCAGGCTTGTTGAGCTATAAATTATAAATAATAAAATTAACGATTTTGTTTTCAGTACTATAATTCTTGACAAATGTGGGCAGTCATGTCAACACTACTATACTTGAGACACATATTTTAATCATCCACAAAAGTTCCCTGAGTCATTTTGTAACCTCCATTCTAATGTCTGGAAACCACTGATATTTCCAGTACCTATATTTTGTTTTTTCTTTCTAGAATGTCACATGTTGGAATCACATAGTATATTTACTTCTGAGTCTGGTTTATTCCACTTACTATAATGTGAAATTTGAAATTCATCCATGTTGTTTCATATATCCAAGGTATGCTTATTTTTATTACTGAGTTATATTCCAGTGCATGGATATACCATGATTTATTTATCCATTCATTGTTGGAATTACATGTGGGTGTTTTTTATTTTCTAGCAATTATGAATAAATTCACTATCAACATATATATTTGGATTTTAATGTAAAAGTATACTTCATTCCTCTTGGGTAAATACTATATGCAGTGTTGAAATTACTGAGTCATATGTAACTTTATATTTAAGAAAATTCCAAATTATTTTCCTCAATCACAGTACAAGTTTTCATTCCCACTAGCAATGGATGAGAACTTCAGCAGCTCCTACGCTTAGCACTTGAAACTGTCAATTTGATTGTTAAAAATTATTTTAGATGTCATAATAGATAGGTAGTGGTGTCTTATTGTGGTTTTAACTTGAATTTGGCTGATGACTAATGATGTTAACCATCTTTACAGGTCCTCATTTATCATCTCTATGTCTTCCTGGGTGAAGTATCTAGTCAAATATTTTGTACATTTTTATTAGGTTGGTTTTTTTATTATTGAGTTTAAGAGATTTTTATAGATTCTCTATGGCTAGTCTTCATCAGATATGTATTTTATAAACATTTTCTCATAGTTTATAGATGGCTTATTCATTTTAATGATGTCTTCTGAAGAGCAGAAATTTGTAATTTTGATGAAGTCCAATTTATCAATTTTTAAAATATGAATCGTGCTTGTGTGTCTAAGAAATCCATCTCAGCCCAAGGTTTTCCTCTTATCTTTTCTTGAAAATTTGTGTTTGCTTAAATTATACATGTAAGTCTATAATCCCTTCTCAGTTAACTTTTGTGGACCAGACAAGGTATGGACCAGTGTTCATTCATTTTGCAGAGGGATGTTCAATTATTCTAGCACCATGTGTTGAAAAGATTATTCTCACAATTGCCTCATTATACATATTCCTATGTCTTTAGTTATTTTTAGTTGCTGCCCTAGGGTTTAAAGCATATGTTTAAAATTTATTGCAGTCAACCTACAAATAACATTTTAACCTTACAAGTGTAGCAATGAAAGAACTTACAATGGGAATCTTCCAATTCCTCTGCAAGATAGGCCCAGTGTCAAGAGCAGGGTTTTTTGAGTCATCTCACCCATCTTCCTCAGGACAGCCAGAGTGTTTTCGGTCCACAATGAGTAATGCAGGAGCACTTCGCTGCCTCTCCCCAAGCAGGGAAAGCTCTTCACTGGGACTGGTATAGGATGTGAGTCCCAAGGTTCATTCCCCAGATGTAGAGGGATTTACATTGTCTGCAGCCCTAGGAGTCCCAGGATATAGTGGTCCTCTCCGAGCAGGGTTAGTATTTAGTTTAGTAAGAGCAAAACGTAAAGATGGGGCTGTCTTCCCTCCTGTGTGACAATGGCTCCCCTTCCTGATTAGCACCAATGAAGAAAGTGTTCTCTGCTCTTTTGCTGGCTCAGAGTCTTGCCTGGGAGCTTCTGATGCAGGTCCACATTGAAAATCCTGCCAGTAAGAAAAGTTTCATCACGTCTGGCTCCCTGTGGCTCTACACCTATGCAAGCTTCTACTCAATCTTTGGCAATTCATCACAGATTTTAAGATAGCATCACCCTGCTCTGGGGCAACCTGATCTCCCATTCCATGTCTCCTTGGAGAGCTCTGTGTTCACTTAAAAGTTGGGCTACTTGCTTACCCAGGTGACTCAACTGTTATGGGTTCAAGAACCATGGTAACTTCCTAGTCAATGACTTTTTCTTACTGTTAGGGTAGGAATAACATCTGGTGTCAAGGTGAAAGAGGTCCTGTCTCCTTACATCAGAAGCTAAGCTTCCAGCAAATGCCCCTTTCCAAATACAGACTACAGAACAGATCTAAAAGTTACCTGAATGTCTAGCTAGTTTCTGAAATGACCAATTACATTAAACTCCTCTTTCTGTATTTGCATATTTTGGCATTTATTAAGATGCGTGACATATTTGATGATAGGTACACATGAACCTCATTTGCGATGATGTCTTCTAATACATTTCTAGGTGAACAATTTCAGCTTAGAGTTCTTTAATGCTTTTATAAGGTTATGTTCCTTTACATTTAGAACACAGTAAAACAGTTTGGTACTGGCATTACCACTTTGGGGTGGTATAATAGACAACCACAAACTGGGTTCTAGAAATAACAAAAATTTATTCTCTCAAGGTTCTGGAGCTTAGCAGTTTGAAATTAAAGATTATCTCATTTTGAGATTCTTAATTACATCTGCAAAGTAATTTTTTTTTTTCCAAATAAAATGGCTTTTACAGGGCCTGGGAGTTGGACATGTATGTTTTTATTTTTATTTTTTTGAAGGCAGGCCTATAGTATGTTTACAAGTTTACATACATTGTGGGGTGTTTTGTAAGTGTAAGTTTTAGATTCCACCTGGTAGGCAGGTGCCAGGGAGGACAGTGGTCATTGTGATAGCTGCCTGACATTTGCTGCTCTCATCTAGAACAAAATGGTTTAATCAATGAAGTCCCTTGCTGATAATTTTTTTTTTCTGAAGCATCATACAAATTATTCCTCATATTTTTGACTGGGCTGATATGTTTTAGTCAACTTCAGGTGAACTTTAAATTGGTCCAAAACCTCAAATGAAGTTGTACATCATCCCTACAAAGTGCCCAGTAAACTGAGGCCAAACTGAGTCAAGAGTAATTAATGACCCAAAGTTAGCTTAATGATGACCACAAGAGTCAGTTTCTGTCTAGCAGGTATGGACTCATTCCTTTAGTCCGTATTGTCATTACAGTGAGGCATGGTGGAGCCGTAATGACTTGAATAGCTTAATTTTGTTATTTAGGGAATTAAGAACTGAGTTCACATCTTAGCTCATCCATTTACATGTAGAGAGACTCTAGGCAAGTTACTCCAGGAGGACTCTGCCTCAGTTTCCCTATCTGTCCAATGGCAATCACACTGCCTAAACTGTCTCCATATTGTTTGAAGATTTCATTAAATAATTCCATGTAGACGAAGCAGGAAAATATCACGCACTAATAAATGTTGGTAACCTTTCCCTATGAGCCCATTTGATAATTATTATGCCAGTAACCTTTTCCCATATGAACGGAACTAGGTAGTGCTTCCTGACATTTTTCTCTTCATACCAAAATGAAAGCAAGAAAAAGTCCTAAAATGGAAATCAGGAGCAGCGGCTTCTCATCTACAGGTCATCATCTCAGCTTCTTTCTCCAGGCCTCAGTTTCCTTAAACACCAAATACAATGCTCTGGACTCTTCAGCCTCCCCACATCCATTTCAACCCCAACAAGGCATGATTTGCATCTTGGCTAATGAAGTAAGTGTCAGAGAATCCTTCGGAATTTTTTTTTTTTTCATTTATTCCATAATCTCACAGCCCTGGTGATTCACCAATAATCCCTTGACTCAGAGAATAAAATTAGCACAATCTGGAAACTCAAAACTAGGCTTTCTCTGTTAAAAATGAGCATTTGAATTTGAAGGTGAAACAGACATCAGAATTTGTGTGGTTTTTTTCTTCCAGGCTCAGTGGAGAGTGTATTCAAGGCCACTCCCCTCCCAGAGTCCCTGGCAGGACACCAACCTTACTCTCACGGGGTCCGGCCGGTGTTTACTGCCACTCCAAAACCTCCCAAGCATGTATTTCATAAAAGCAGGGCCTGTCCAAATCCCTTGTAATGTCTCCAAGGGGAAAGAATGGAGTCAATAATCGAGGCTGTGTCTGCATGTTGTAAATTCCCCAGCCCACCGTTCCCCCTCTGGGCTCTCACACGCACGTGTGCATACACACACACACACACACACACCACAGCCATAAATATATACACTCCTGTTTAATAGACTGAGGATTCAAATTACAGTTATAGTGTAATAAAACTTCTGCAGGGTGTGTGCATAAGTCTATATACGTTTGTATGTGCATGTGTGTGTTAAAAAAAAAAAGAGAGAAAAACTTACAAGGTTTCTCCTTTCCTTGAGGTTCTAAATTCTTAAAATGTGTGATTCCTCTGGGACATATAAGTAAGCTGTCTTCATAGGGCCAGCTACATCATTTGCAGGCCCAGTGCAATAAGAAAACAAGAGATCCCTTCAAAACTTACTGAGAATTTCACAACTGCAACCGCAGAGCCTTAAACCAAGTGGGAGAGCTTCTAAGTGCGGGGCACTAGGCATGTGTGCCAGTCAAATGCCTGCGGAGCTGACTGGTCTAGTGCTAGCGGAAGACTGGACAAGATATTCCCAGCATACTCCATTTCTTTAGACTACACCATCCTGGCACGTGCTTGTGGAGGTGTGGACATGCGGGTTTGCAGGTGCTGGACCTTATGGCTGATGACCAGCTGCAAGTCTACCACTCACCGGTTTCAAAGTCAACTTCCCATCTACCGCATGTATTTATTCTAAGGAAACAAGACTGCCTGTTTCCCTGAATTACAAGGGGGATTACGTGCATCAAAATATATAAACTCCTAGGACAAAGCCTGGCCATCCTAGGTGTTCAGATTGCTCTTCTCTTGGACACAGATCCTGCAGCTATGTTCAGACAAAAACACACTGAAGACTAAGAGGAAAGCTGTTGTGGCTGGGACTGCGTGAGATTTGAAGCTCTGATGCATCATTTCCAATCTGACTTTTTTCACCTTCCTGTAGCGTCCGAATTTAGGGACTCATATCCATCTGCTGGGAACAGAAGCAAGCTGCAAGAGGAAAACGGGCTGGGGAGGGAGCTACAGAAAGGGAGGTTCACGCTGGAGTTTGCACCGTCTCCCAGCTTGTTTTCTTGGCTGGGACAGCCAACTTTCCCGCAGCCAAATTCCCGGAGCCGGGCCTGCAACTCCGCAGCTCCCATTGGTCCGCCCTCTGCTGTTGCTACGCGGAGGGGCCAATGGAGGGCGGAGACGTCGGGCTCCGCCCCTCCCGGGCAGCGCTGCTTAGAGCAGGCCCCCACCCCCGTGCATGCACCACTGGCGAGTCTGGAGGCTCAAAGGTGGCGCTCGGACCGAGTTGGGGGCACAGCTGCGGCCAGTTCCTCCAGTGTTTGGCCTGGAAGGCTGGGCTTACAGGGAGTTTCACCTGCCAGACCCGTCTCTACTCTCTCGCGGCTCCCCTCATGCTCCTGGGTTGGCACCGCCTGGAAGGACAGGGACGCGCGGGGTTTTCGCTGCCCCCCACCCGCTCCTGGTCCAAGTGTGTGCTGTGTTTTCCTAAGTGTATTAACCCAGTGAACTCTCGCGAGAGCGCCCGCTGCTGTTCTTGCCGCCTTCCATTCCCCTCTGCAAACTTCCCCAAACTTGGATCACCGTCCCATCTCGCCTGTGTGCACGGGGCGCAAGCGCGCGCGCGCGCACATACACACACACACACACACACACACACACACACACACACACACACACACACAGAGGTTCTGGAGCATTTGGCCTTAAAGGCCAAAGTTTCCTGCTTTGAATCAAGACCTCAGTTTACAAAGTGGGAATTGTCCAGGACTGAAAGACAACTAACCTGCACAAAGCACTGGGCACTTCAGATAAATAATGTTGGCGATATTAATAACAACCATCATTGCTTGAGGACTTACTCTGCACCAGATACTGCTCTAAGTGATCACTTTATCTTTAGTTTGTTCTGCCCCTGGGTAAACTGAGGCACGGTGAAGCTGCTGCTGCAAGTGGCAAAGCAGAAGTAGGTGGATCGTCCGCCGAAATTGGTAGCAAAGACTTGAGTTCTGACGCCATCCTGCCGCACACGTCCACCTACGCAGCTTCCAATTTAACCGGTGTGGGAGCTGTGGCCCGGAGGAAACGTGACTTGAGCAAGCCTGCATAGCTTAGAACTTGCACATCTCCAGTACCTGACCTGAAAGCCACTTGGGTGCCCGGCAGAGCGAGCCTGTAAAAGCATGTCTCTCACCAAGGACTGCAAGCTTCAGGAAACCTCAGCTTCCCGCTGGGAGTCTACGTTTTAATTTTGTAAAGAGCTGGCCAGTTGAGCTTATGTAACACAATCCATTTTTTTCCTGTATAGCTTCCTATTTTTTCTTTTATACAGGGACTTTCTCCCAACTCATCTTGTTATGGTTTCACCGTGGGGGTGTCAGTATGGTGTGCAAATTAGACCAATTGATAGGGGAAGATACTGAAGCACGGAGACACAGTCACTCTGGCCAAGGGTCACACAGGAATAGCGTGGCAGACGCAGTACTGGAACACAGATTTCCCTCCTACTGCCCACTCCTCAGCTAGCTTCTCTGCTCGCCATGAATGCCAGCGGCTGCCCAGTTATCCTCTTAACACAACAAAATGTTGTGTTTCAGAATTCAGGGATTGCAAATGCACAAGAGAAAGAAAAATGTCAGAGAGAAAGGAAATCTATTCTACTTTTTGTTTACAAGCTGCCAGAGAAGCGGCTTCCGAGCCAGGAGCAGGACTGGCTGGTGGAGAACTCCTGGCTGGCGTGGCCCCTGTCTACCTGGCAGACACCTCCTTGCCCCCAGCCCTTGTTCTGAGCCTGGCACTGGAGGGCAGCGTGTCTGTACTTGGTCTGCTGCCGTCTGACTGGCTCAGCAAAAAGGCCCAGCCGGCCTTGCCTTCCCGGCAAGGTGACCTGGGCTTGCCCACCCCCTAACCCGCACAGCACGGACTCCGTGTTTCTTTCTGGGTGACTTAGAGGAGATGTATTTGAATTCCCCACAGGACACCATTCCCGGCTGGCCAAAGCCTCTGCAGCTCCACCCACCCCCAGACTCCCTGGGTCCCAGAAAGATAGCACTGTCTCTTTCCTTAAATCCCCAGAGCTTAGGAAGCTCAGCCGAAACCCTCCCAGTAATCTTGCGCCATAAAGTTTATCTTCTAAAACTTTTCTTTAAAACCTATGGAAAACAAAACTCAGAATTGCAGCAGAGCAGATTATTGTGTTTGCAGAAGCTGATACAATCATCGCTGGCTGTTTTCCCCACGAGCTCACTGCAGCTCTTCCTGCAGCCCTGAGTGTTAAACCCTCTGCAGGATAGCCTTCTTCCTGAACACTCACCTGAGTCCCTCCTCTTGCACCTCTGCCACCCCCTGTCCTCTGCCCAGCGAGGGAGTCACCTGCTTGCACCAGGGCAAATCTTTCCTGCTTTCCATGTTCCTTTGGGCCAGAGCATCATAAATGTCCTTTCTCCCTTCTGCAAGTATGTCCATAGATTCCTTCACACTCCTGCTTATGGTCAAGAGGGAGAAACAGTATTATTCAAATGCCACAAAGCCACACTTCCAATGTCATTCTTGATCCAGGGGTGATGTATGCTCATGTTCACAGTGGAGTGTGATCAAGGAACTTAAAGCCAGTAGGAGTGTTCCAAACAGGTTTCCTGGAGGAAGAAGTCATTGACTTGAGGCTCATAAATAGACAGAGCCTAGAAGTTGCACACAAGGGTAGATAGGAAGAACAAGGGTCCCCTGCTAGACAAATGTCCCCTGCTGGACCTGGCCTCCACATGTGTGCTGAGAACAGCTCGCGGAGCCTGCTCAGTCCAATCCACTTTCCATGGATGGGAAATGAATTTTTATTGAAACTGGTAAAAATTAGCTTCTCAAAGAACACTGGTCTTACCCATGAGACAGAAATTGGGACCATATGTGTAGGCCTGGTCGTGCTAGGTGGGTGTACAACTCACCAAAGGGATAAAATCAACACATTTTTCACTGCTTCCATAATCAGGGCGTGGGAACATTGGAGTCCTACTGATTTTTGCCTTGGCTCTGGGTCGCTTATGTTATTAAGAAATGTTAAACTTTCAGTGCCCCCAAACTGAGAGAGTTCACATTCAAATGCAACCAAGATTTATGAAGTGCTGACTAGGAACCTGGTATTTCTGAAGTATCCCCTACCCCTAGGAACCCTTATAACCGTGCTGGGAGATAGGACTTTTCAACCCCTTTTTGCAGATGAGAAAACCAAGGCCCCCAAAACTCCTATGTCCTGATTCCAAGTATATGTCACAGGAGCATAATGGGGTAAAGTCTTCTTTGACAGCTCACAGAATGGATGTTTTATGTCACAGGCTTGTAAATCGTCAGGTTTGGACAGAATTTCAGAACAAGTGGTTTTTTTTTTCGTTTTTCAGTCCTCTGCAGTGTGTGATCTACAACACTCCTGACATGTCCAGCCTCAACCTGAATCTCTCTTCTGGTAGGGAATTCACTGCCTCTCTCATGAAGCCAGTTTTGGCTTTAAGATCTTTGATTGTTCAAAAAAGCTTTCAGCTTCAAGACTTCCATTCGACTGAAAAAGCATTACTTTTTAAGGAAAGTAAGTATTAAAAGCTTTCAAAACCTCAGTGGACATACACAGAATCAAGAGTCCTAATAGTGAAGCTTATTACATGGCAGTGATTGATATCTTGCCAATAAAAGAAGAACCCCAAACATCTGCATAGCATGGTCTGTCTAAGGACCTTGAAGGCGGGGCTGATCCTCTCTTGCCCCTACAGTCTCTCCTTCATTCTGAGGAGCCTGAATGATGACCTTCAGTGCTTGAGTCAACCATTCTTGCAGTGGAAACCTTTCTAGCTTTGGCCTAGGGCTGCTCTGAGGTTCACCTTCCAAGTTTCTGTGCATGGGCTGGGGACGAGAGGTTGAGGAGTTGACACTGTCAGAGCTGATGAGGACTTCACCCCGACTCACCTTCCCAACCCCAAGACTAAGCTGAGCTCTGTTTCCTGTGGCTTCTCTAGTTGGCTTCTTCCCTGATAGACACCCATTAGCTTGTGCCCATCCTGGGTATAAACCACAGCAACCTCTCCACCCACTACAAATAAAGCCCTTTCTATCCCATCCATCTATCTATCCAGCCATCTACCCATCCATCCATCCATCCTTCCATCCTTGCATCAGCCTGTCTGTCAGTCCCTCCCTCCCTCCATCCATCCATCCATGTAAGGAATACTACTGAGCTCCCACTCTGTGTGACACTGGAAGAAGGAAGGAAGTTAAGCACCTCTGTCTTGACTTTCATGACATTTATAGTTTAGTGAAAGGAAAAAATGACAGTATTTAAAAGATCAGCAATGAGAATTCCAGTGCCAAATTCCAGTGATTATGCACGACCAGGTTTTCCCCTCAAAAAATTCCCTTTGGTTTCTGAGAATGGAATGAGAGAGGAAAGCAGGCGCTGCTCTCACCCAGTGGTTAAAACCAGAGACCTGTCATCATCTACCCTAATCATTCCCTTCAAGCACCCATCATGCCCAGAGTTCCCTCTGTCCTATCCATGCAGACACACTTGTGCTTTTTGCTTGTTTACCTACTGATGACCTGTCTCTACTCTAGTGGAAAAAAAGCTTCACAAAAGGAAGAGGGTCTCTAGCTTGCTCACCTCTGATCATCCAGCATGAAGCAGAGTCCTTGGAACCACTTGGAACTCTGATATATTTGTTGAGCTGATGAATGACTTTCCTCTCGAACATGACCAGGGCAGGAATGCTAGATAATCCCTGCCATCCTGGAAGTAGAGTTGCAGCTCTGTGCACCTGTGCCCATTGGCCATTCCAGGCTACTGTTGTTACTCTAAAGCGCTCCTGTCTTCCCCCTAGGAATCTTTGGGTTTGGAGAAAAGACTCTTATTTGTTTCAATAATTTCATTACTGGTTATCGATTAAAGTTAAGTACAGAGACAACTTCATGATCTTGCAACTAAAGAGTTGTTTTCTTTTTTATCTGTCCCCCACCATCCACTCATCTCTCTTCCCAGAAATAGGTGCCTAACATAAAAGCTGTATACTTAGCAGTTGGCTATGGAAACATACGGATAATCTCTCACCTTGATCAAGGAAGGGAAAAATGGAAAACTTAATCCCCAAGTGGCTGCAGAGGAACTGGGGGAAAAATGGAGATGCTGGCATTGTCCAGTGCTTATGATATTTTCCTTTTTTAAAACAATCATTACTTTTGTGCTTGCAGCATGCTTCGTAATCACTTCTGATCATTTTCTGCATCAGCATGGTCTCTTATCCACTTTGGGGAAGCTGCGCTTGAGGTCAAGGAGACTAAGACAGCATGGACGGCTCAACCGTGGAGAGGATGGACATCCAGAAATGTCTGCTGTCTTTGCTGACATCCCCCAGGTGCAGAGGGGATCATCCACGGTTTGAACAGGACTGACCCCTCCGGAAAGAAACAACATGGCCAGGATGCTGTCGTTGGGTCAGACGGGAGGGCTGTGTTTAGAGTTCCGGCAGCCCCCTGTCTCTGTACTATGGCACTGGCAATTAGGGATGTCGTCTCTCATCCCCAAATAGCAGACAGGGAAGGGGCATTTGGATGTCACTGAAGGAGACAGAAGATGGATGGCCCTGGGAGGTTCCTCTGTCCTATCGATGCAGACACACTCGTCTCTCTGTCTCATCTCTGACATCACCTTCAATTTGGCCAGATGGACATCATGGGGGGAATTTCGTCTGGACCAGGATTCTTAAAACACTAGCAAAAAGAGCTGGCTCTGGGGAGAAATGAGGATGGGGCCATTAGAAGTTGGGAGCTGCGGCCATTAGGAAGCAGCCTGGGCTGTGTTGATGCACAGGGGGATTTCTGCTCGATAATGGGAAATGTGAACACAGGTTAGTGCTGTGATTACAGTATCCTGGAGGGGGTCCCTGAGAGGCCAGGGATAGATTAAAACTCACTCAAGCAAAGCTTGGGGGAAGGGACGAAGGTCCCCTCTCCATTCTTGGGGAAGGTATCCATGGAGTGAGAAGATGTTATCCTCAGGCATGCTAACCAGAAGTGCCATTTTGGAGTGTCACACTGGGAAATGGCCCACACATACCCTCAAACCTGCGAGTATTGCACCAAATTAGGGTCAATTAAATGAAAACCAAGAAGAGAACTCTGTGGAGAGCTTAATAAAGGATTTGTTACACTCTGGCTCAGCAGGATATCTGAGCATCCACCCTGTTTTGGGGGGGACATTTTGGTACTCTCCAGAAAAACGTCAGAAGACAAACTTAAAACCCACAAATTTATCCCAAGAAAATATTTAGATGGACTCCAAAGACTTATCTGGAAGAAAGTGCATCCAAGTAGTATTTATGCTGGTGGGGGAAAAAATGGGCAACAGGCTAAACATCCACCAACAGAGGAAATGGCTAAATCAATTGTAGTGCATTCCTACCATGGTACTTAGCAAACCTTTAAATATAAAATCATGTTTTCAAGACAAAGTTAATGACATGGGAGAGTGATTATGGCATGCTAAGTAAAAAAATGCAGGTTACATTACGAAAGTGCATAGGATGTGATCCCAATTCAATAGAGAGGAAAAAACTCAAAAGGAAATAGACCAAACTTAACGGTGGTTACCTCCCTGCAGCAGGATTGTGCATGACATTTATATTCTCTTTAATAGTGCTTAATATTTCCCAGGGTATCTACTTATGGATATGTATGTGTGTAATATGAATATATATGTTATACAGATAAGTATATATATATTAGTTATTCTGATTTCCTTATCTTGAACCTGTTTTATTTATCCCATGCCAGTGCTCACTGTCTGACATATGATGTAGGTGGTTTATTTGCAGTGTATCACTGGTTTTCTTATGATCATAGTAAAATTTAAATATAAAAATAAAATTCATCATTGTAGAGAAGGCTAAGGTTTCCCCAATTTTCATGACCATGACAGTCAAGACCAGGGTACAGGATGTATCAAGCTTATCCTCTTCCATGGAGGTTAATCAGTGGCATGCATCAGTGAACTGCGAAGAGATGCAAGAAGCTACCCCAACAATGAAAGGAGAGCACGGTAACTCCACAATAGAGGCTGTGAACCTTATGATTCTACTAGGAGAAGACTAAGTCCTTGTGACTGACATTTCCCCAAGCTTGACTTAAAGGCTGGCTATGACTTACTGAATTTAATCAACTCATTTATAATGGCCAAGTTGTCCTCTGACTAACTGTTGCTCAAATCACAGTAGAACATTAACACATTCCAACCAAAGACCCAGACACAGAAGCTGCATATATTCTTCAATCCTAATTCCAATCCCAATACTTCTTAGCCAAGTATAAATTTTCCTAATCTTCAATTCTCTCATCTGAAAAATAATACTAATCTTCCAAGGTTATTTTAAATATGAAATAAGATATTCTATACAATTTCTCACATAATGTTGGGCATATGGCCTGCCCCAAATTCATGCCAGCTACCATTCTGAACATTCTGGTTTTCTAGTAATAAACCCAATTAGTAACAATTTTGTATGACAAATATCCATGTCCGCATTGGTGTGATGTTAATGTCACAGTTCTATAATGTCATTGCACATCTTTTGGAAATCAGGGCAGAAAGGAATCTGTGAGCCGTGAATTCCTCCATCCCACTGTGTTCTGTAGACCACCATCATCTCAGTACTCCCTCACTAGGGCATGAGTTAACACTGAGGATTCCCCGGCCCCAGTGGACTCCTGAGTCACAATGCCTGTGGGTGAAACCTAAGACTCTTCAGTTTCTGAGGCTTACCAGGTGATTCTTCTGCACACACAAATTCTAGATCAAATGTAACCAATGTTTCCAAGGACAAATAGAGATGTCCATGGCCTTTTTTAGGTCAAGGCACAACATTTGCATCCTCTCTCCTCTTTCTACCTTGGAATTTCTTGTGCACTAAAATGTTGGATGTCTAGGAGTGTGGCCTTGTGGAAGGAATATACACATTTGCAGTGTAACATTTGAGCTCCCTGCAAATACTGCTCAGTGTGCTCGGTATGCCTGGCCTTTAGGGTTGTGCTTTACCTAAGAAGAAGTCCTAAATGCCCACTGTACAACATGGACTCAGTTGGTCTTTGTTTTGCGTTTTTAAGTTGTTACAAATGATCTAATGAAAACTGAATTCAAAGCAAGAAAAGATCCATCCCCATATTCCGTGCCTCCTCACAGATTAATCTTTGTATTTCACCACAGTTTGTTCCTTCTAGGCCTTGAATACTTGTACAAATTCATAATCACCACATTGATATGCTTCTGAGATACAGTTCTTTTAATTTCATGATCAATTTCCTTCCCTCTTTCCCTTTTCTGCTGTTCCTCCCCCATTATGGAATTTCTTTGTTAATTCTTAACTTCAATTTGAGGTTTTGCAGCTCTCAAAAGCATTTTCATGCCCATTATCTTATTTACAGAATCAGATTCATTTATTTAGATGATAACTTTGTTCTTTCTCATGAAAAGTATCTCTGAGGAGACTCATGTAATCAAGCGCTTAGAAGTTCTGGAACTAAAGAGACCCAAGTTCAATTTCTTAGTAACTGAGTGAACCTTCCAGAGACTCTCTCTCTTCTGGACATGTAGATAGATAATCACCGTACCCACCCAAGGAGTAGATACAAGGATGAAAGGAGATAATCACTTCTAAAATGCTTAGTGTGGCCCAACACAGAGTAAGATTCCATTAGTGACAATTATTACTGTCATTATCACTGTTATTAAATATATTAGATAAGGGCTTTTAATGACCATAGGAAGTAAGAGGAAGCCAACTCCTTTTGCCCTGACCTGACCTCCAAATCTAACTCTGACCAGCCCCAAAAGGAAAGAAAACCACATTTGATGCTTTGCCCTTTGTCAATTGTTAGTCTAATGCAGAGACGGTGGTTCAATAGTGTATGACATCTTCACCTAGGGTGGAAAAAGTTAGAGTTCTTAGCCTAGTTATGGGCATAGCTGGTTAAAATTTGACACAAATTTTCTATACTTTGTAAGTGTTAGAGAGTTACTTTTCACACCCCCCATGTGGGGTGGGGATGGGGGATTCCCACTGCCAACCTTCTCAGGGGGAAGCATGTTCCTGCAGGCCTCAGCAAATGTGACCGGTTCCAAGAGTTCAGGCTCAGGTAAGCTTTGGACAAACACCTGAGGCTCTGAGAGGCTTAATTGAAATGAGCCCGAACTTAAATGTTTTATGAGGTACGCCCATTGCTAATTTTCTTGGCCAAGTTTTAGTCTGCTTTGTGATGATGACACCTCTGAGCAGCTGAGAAATGAGCGTCCTCACTGCAGAGACTTGGTGTGACTTTACAAAGTCTCTGAGAGCTATGGGTGTCACCAGCATAGAGTACACGCACACCCAGACCTGTGTCCTGTCCCTTCAGCCTGGGAGCCATTTCTTCCTGTGTGCAACTTATCTTGCAGTTCCAGAAAAGCCAGGCCTTACTGTCTCCTTAGCCAAGTCCTCAAGGCTGGGACCAAATTCTCTCTCAAACGTAACAAGCCTAATGAACAAGGGAACACCTAATCCAAGTATCTTGCCAAGCTCCCGTGTGAATTGGGAAGGAAACAGAACCTGTCTCGTGAGAAAAAAAAACAAAAATACCCCAGCTGGAGGTTGCCCATTGGACAAACTAAGTGAGAAACCAACTGTTCTACCAACATCTGCCATCATTTTCTGATTTGAACAGACCCGTCCCTTCCAAAGTTCAGAATCATCTTGGGAAGATTTCCCTGGCTACATTCAACCTCAAAAGTGTAAACTTCTGAATTTATATATTTTTGTCCTTTTCAAGAATCATTAGACACATATTCTAACAATATTATTAGAAAATTCATACCCAGATCGTTAGCCTAAGAGCAATACCTAGAGGTCCATGTAATTTTCATAATGTTTATTGGCTCAATAGGAAATGACCTCAACAGAACAAGGCAGTTCAGTAACAGGACACTTAAATTCTAACCTTACTTTTAAAGTATTGCTCAGAATGTTCTGGACCAGTCACTCTCTGATCAAATAAGAGTCAAAGCTGGGGAGTTCTGGGGCAAAAATAATGGGAAAACATATTACAAGGTACCAAGATGTTAAAGACAAAAAGGGTATGAAGAAGAGATTTGCAACAGCTAGGGGCTTCTGCCACCTCTAGGGCTGGAGAGACTAAAGAAGGAGGTGGCTTTATGAAAACCCAAAGCCAGAGCCCTGTGACAGCTTCCTGGATAGAGTTGGAATTAGGGAGGACAGAGGACCATTTGCTGAGGATGCTGATGAGATACAGGGAGAGGAGGAGAAATAGTCAGGTTCTCTCTTCCTCCCAGCCGGACTCCAACTTGTGCCTTCCACTGGCTGAAATCACTCTGAAGCCATTTCCTACAAAAAAATCAGAAGTCAGCGTCCCTACGGAACAAGCCTAAGAGAAAGTCAGTATATGGGCAGTTCACACACATGAGAAAGATCATTGATCATTTTTATAAAGGATACTTAAGAGCACACTGAAAAATCAAAGAGCTACAATGATTTTAATGCAAATACCTACATTTTCAAGTACACTCCTGCATGCATGGATCTCTATACCACAATTTCCTGCACTGTTGTAGATACATTTTGCATGTCTCCAACATCTAGTACATGTGTAGATTGGGCATTTCTAATCTGAAAATTCAAAATCTGAAATGTTCCAGTATCTGAAACTTTCTGATTGCATTGCTGACATGACCCCATTAAGGGAAAATACCATGCCTGGTCAAATGGGATAGTCAAAACGCAGTTGCACTAAAAATATCATCCAAAATTACTTTCAAACAGGCTGTATGTACAAGATATATATTAAACAAATGTGAATTTTGTTTCAGACTTGAATCTCATCTCCATGATATGTCTTATATATGTAAATATTCTAAAATCCAAAAACCAAACAAAAAAAAACCACTTCTGATCCCAAGCTTTTCAGATAGGGGATAATCAACCTATAGTGAAGTCCTGGTGAATGTTTCTGACTCAAGAAAGAAACATACTTTTAACTCCCAGGGGATGCGGCAGGTATGTAGGCAGTCAGTGGCTTTGCTGGGCTGATGTAAAGATTCTAATAGCTGCTGGAATCAAATCTTCCTTGTAAATACACAACCCAGACAAACACGTGCATTGTCACTTCTTTTGGTGTTGTGTGTCCCTGTAAAACAATCAAAGATCTTTTATTCTGGGTGATGTTGACACATGTCAAATACATTAACATTCCTATTGAAATGACTCATTCTTGGAACAGTCAGCTCAGAAAGACAGGAGTGGGGAGTGCGAGAAGCATTTGTTGATTGTTCAAAATATTATGGCCAATATGTTTAGGGGTTTTCTTGTAGAGAGAACAATCTCAGTGCTCCTGTTTTCCTGATACCATTCTTTCATATCATTAGCATCATCATTGTTGTAATTTGCCTGTCACATTAATGAGGGTAAAGTCCAAGTGGAATCACTGAACTAGGGATGGGCATGAATGATGCTTCCCAGCTCAGATGTACAGCCCCTGTCCTCTTGCCTGTTCTTCCTCTCCCAACCCGTGGGGAGTGGAGGGACCCTAGGTGTCCTCCTGCATCTGCGCTGGGTACAGCCTCAGCTCTTTCTCTTGCGCTTCCCAGAGACCTCAGTCTACCTCCTCCAGCAGATACCGATACCTTGAGGCTGACTTCTGGGGTCAGGTTGTGGGAGCTGCTC
The DNA here is from genome assembly GCF_000276665.1 of Chinchilla lanigera. Lineage (NCBI taxonomy): Eukaryota > Metazoa > Chordata > Mammalia > Rodentia > Chinchillidae > Chinchilla > Chinchilla lanigera. The sequence continues at coordinate 2,664,428 of NW_004955522.1, read as the reverse complement.
CCTCTTCCCTCAAAGTCTCCTCCCTGTCTGGTTAGAAATTTGATGTCTGGGGTGCTTGCCTTGGTTTGATTTGGTTTTAAGGAGCATTTGGGTACACTTGGGTCTGCAAATGAAATGAAACATCCTATTAATTGCAATTCAAGGTGGCCCTATTTGGAGACACATACTCAGGCATCACCTCATGGGTCATCTCTGAGCTGCCTTGCTGTGTGCACCCTAAACTTCACTCAAGGAGAGCAATTGCTCCCTTTTGGGAGAGGTCCCAAGAGTATTTGAATCCCAGAATCCAAGCCTGGTTGCCATGACACCGGAGGAAATTTGTGCCCTCTGCCTCTAAGGTTAAAATCAACTTCCTGCCTATTTCCTAGTACGAACCTTGACCCAGAATGACAAACAACGGGGATTTTTATTGTCTTTAGCAGATCATGTTTGCATTCTCATCCTATCCAACCCCATGTTACCCCAAACAGGTGATCAGAATGTGGTGTCCAACAGACAGTTCCCCAGGCCTGGGCCATCAAATGTCCAGGACCTCTTTCCAGGGTCTGTCCACAAAACAGTTTAGGGTAGGGTCTGCCCAGGATGTTCCACGTTCATTTTTCTACAGAGCCTCCCCAAGATGAGACAAACATCCATCTGGCCCTCTCCTTCTGTTGCATATTAACAGAAATGCATAATTATCAACAAGGACCAGACATGGCTTCTGGGAAGAGCAAAGACCAGATCTCACTGGACAAAATGACATACTTCAGTCCTTGTTTCCCACGGAATATTCATAAAGGGAGCAGAGCTCTGGCTCAGCCAGCTCTCCCGTTTAAGCTACTAAACTTCTGAAAATCCATACGCAGCTTCACAGTTCTTCACAAGCTGCCCACAAAGACCCTGGGCAGCTCTTGTTGTATATGGGAAGGGCCCATCCAGGGAAGTTTCTCAGACAGGAGAATAGACTCCTGAGACCCCAAATGTTAATCGTGAAAACTGCTTGCACATTTCAAATGAGAAATTTTTTCCATATTTGACAAAACTATAAGGAATTCCAAAAGCAGAGGCTTAGTCTTGACATGCATTGCACTATTATTGTTTAAGTTTAGTGGCTTCTGAAACACATGGTGACCCTGCTCTGTAATGACGTACGCCCCATCTCCGCAGGGCTTGGGCTTGTGTCCCATGCTGTCCCCATTGCCGACTCCCACTCCCTTGCACATGCCTTAAACAGCCTCAGCAGGCATGGCTTAATTCAGACCAGCTGGCTTTCCTATGCTACTCCAGATAAACATAGCCCTGGAATACACTAGACCCACTTGGCACGGGAGACAGCGGCCCACTGCAAATCCACCTCTCCTGCCTGGAACCTCTCTCAGGACACTTGATAGGGCTTTCCAACTTCATCTGCTGTGTTGGAGTGTTGTCGTTTCTTTTCCTGTTCACAGCATTACCAAGATGTATACCTTCTCTCTCATCAAGAGGTGGCCAGGACCTTCCCTTGAACTCCAGTCTCAGCTACTTTGAGGGTACGCTCTCCTTCTTAGGAACCACTGTAATGCCTACACTTAATGTACTATGAGGTTTATATTGAAGGTGAAGCCATCCCAAAGAAATCTTGCAAATTTTGTGATATTGCTTGACTATCTTTACATGATGTAATAATAGTTAAATAGATGGGTTAAAAATGGACTTGTGGTAAAAGAGGCAAAGAGAGAGGGTGTTATTGGGAACTGTGATGCTTCCAGAGAAGCTCTTGTATGCAATGAATGGCCTTGCTCTCATCTTGTTTGGCTGGGAGCACAGGACACTTCAGACCCCACCTCAGCCGTGGCATCACACTGCCACCACTCATTTAAACTTCTGCTTGACAGTCAGCCCCTAGGTCCGTGCGGCACCACTCTGGGCAGTTTTGAATTCTACAGTCACTTCATCCAGAAAGACAGCCAGGAATAAACAGCCTCAAGCACACTCCCTCCCTCGCCCCCTTCCTTTTTTTCTTCCTTCCTCCCTGTCTTCCTCCCTTTCCTTCCTTCCTTCCTTTTTTCCTTCCTTCCTTCCTTCTTCTCTGTTTCCCCTCTCTCCCTCCTTCCTTCCTTTATTTATTTTTCTTTCTTTTCCCAGTATTCAGTAATTCATCCAGGCTTTGTTAACACCTACTAAAACAGACTGCCCTATCATCTTTTACCTAAACGTACAAGATTAACCTTCGCTCAGAATTGAAGTCATCTGTGTCTTGATTCCTCAGCTCCTTCTTCACCTGCTGTCACCTTTCTTGTTCTGTCCGTCCCCAACAGCCCAAGCCTCATTAGGAAAAACTGGGACCACTTTCACAGTACCTGCTCTCCTTCCTATGAACGCCAAAGGCCAAAGGCTTTTCTAATGTCACCAGGAAACAGGGTCCTGACACAGTGAGGAATGTGACCCTACTGTATTGGTCCTCAATTCTTCATGCCATTATGAGAAATTCAATCAAGACACAGTCCTTGCAGAAGGAAAGACAGAATTTATTTTAAAGTAGATAAAGAGTTACATCTTCAATGAAAAAGTGTGCAGTGCCACAAGAGCATCAGGGCAAATATAAGTTTTGCCACCTTGTCATGCACCCAAGAGTTACTCTTGGGGTCCAGGGACCTGGGGTGATTAGATAAAGTGCAGTAGAAGTTACTTAGAAATCACAAAATGTCTTCATGGCCTGTTTCCTCAACCAGCTTTAATCATGTAAGAAACTTACATAAGATGAGTTCTTAATTTAAACCAGGTGCTAGCCCAGTGCAGGAGGTCTTTTAGGAACATTTACTTTCCTGATATCAGTGGGGTGTAGGCAATGGCAACCAGGAATGTTCGTGCCTTGTTCTGGAGTGAGATGGCAGGGCGGCCAGGCATCTGAAGGACTGTGCACAGTGTGTAACCTTAAAATGTTACTCTTCTCCGTGGGATTCTTAAGTCTGAGACCTAGGAAATGGTTATAACTGTGTTGCGCATGGGCGTCTTTGTTTCTTTACTTAACTGGTGACACGTGCTATTTTGGACCTGCCCGTTTTGTCCTTCCGGCCTGCTAATATCCAACCACCTGCCTAACGTGAGAGAGAACAGCCACTCTCCCAGTGGATGCCTGGTATTCTGGCATGGTCATTTCAAATATCCCCTGGAAATCTCAAAAGTGTCCTGATTTTCTGATAAATTATGCGATCTCTCTATTCCCAAAACATCTTTAAACTTGGTTTTGACCCCAGTTTCTTGGCTTGTGACAGGTAATCCAAAGCCCTCCCCAAGACTTCCCAGAAATCTGTGAGCTTCTGGGTTGTGTCTCCTCCTGTTTCTTTGTGGTTTCTGGGGTTCTCTGGTTTTTGTCTGGTATCAACCTGAATTTAACTTTTATTGGTATTGGTTGACTCACAAATACAAACATTAATCTTATAAGTACTTTGGTACACTTTTTCTTAAATTTTGGGTGTGTGGTGGAATGCCACGTGGTTGGTTTGTCATCCCTCCCCCCTTGTTGATTTCTCTTCACTTCCTTCCCCCACCCTCCCTTATCTCCCTTCTCTGCTCAGGGGCAGTAAGCACATTCTTCCCTCTGTCTCCTGCAGAGCTTTGCTCATTTTTTTTTTCATACCAAAGCCTTCCAGATCTCAGTTTGGATCCCAAGGACTTGTCAAGAAGTTTTCGAAATATCCTTGTTCTTCCTGAAAGAAAGCCTGGTGAATACATTTTCTATCATGTACTTAAGCTACTTTTGATATAATTGTACTTACCTGGGTTCTTACTGGAGTGGGGACAGAGGTAAACTTTGGAGGGGAGAAGAAGAGGTGAAAGTATAAAATAAAGGAGGGAGAAGAGGAAGAGGGAAATGAAGAGAGGAAGGGAAAGAGGGGGGAAGGGAGACAACTTTGGTTCCAGACTTTAAGAAGTCATCCTCCTGAACCCTGTTGTTAAAGCTTTCTCCTAAGTAGGTGCCCCAGGAGTGTTGGTGAAAAGTTTAGATTTGTGGAATTTTGTGCACTTGTTGATGGAACCAAGAAGCACTATACTTTGAAGATTCTTCTAGAACGTGCCTGAGTTTAAGGAAGATGATAAGAAAATGTAAAACTGAATATAACTAAATTGGGAGGATTATAATTACTTTTCCTTTCATCAATTTATTTGCAAAATATGGAGTTCATTTTGCCCATCTTATTAACTCATTATGACCCGACAATCTGAAGTCATCTTAAGTGACAAAAGTATTAAACACAAGCATTAGAACATCAAGACTGTTTCCAGTCTTAAACAGTGTGTACATAAGCCATATCCAGAACTTCACCCAGGAAAGTATTGGCCACATTACTGGCAGATTGGCTGGGCTTCTCTTAAAGAACATGTCAGGGAAGAATTAATGCAATAATACATGGGGAATGTCTAGTACTTTGCCTGAAACTGTTATTATAATGAAAAGGAGAATGACTTATTAGTTGGAGACACAGAATAACAAGCTTCTCAGCACATTATGTCCAATAGACTTAATCAGTGTCTTAACTATGAGGAAATTTCCTAATCCATACAATGAGCCAAAAGTCAAAGGCCAGAAAATAGGATGAGATTAACAAAGTGAACCTCAGCTGTTTTTAAAACCATTGTCACTATTTGAAATCCTGTTCTACTTTCATTTCTTTCATAATGGTCGTTCAACAGTTGCCCTCTTCGCTGTGGCTGCTGTAATTCTGGCCGCCTTCCTTTTTCGTTACAAAGCTGTTTGTATTGGAGCAGAATAAGCTGGCAATCAGAGCTCACTGGTCAAATACCTGGAACAGAGGATTATACCCAAAGCACTTGGAACTAGTTTGTGGGCATCAGAACAAGGCTGAACTGTGTGAAATTAGTGTAGCGTATATTGGACTAGGCAGTATGTAGCAGCTGTAAACTTGCTTTTGAATTTAACAGTTTCTGGTCTGCCATCTTGTTGGCTGATTCTGTTCATGTGCCTGATTCCATGTCTTAGATCTTTCTCGCAAACTACTTTCTTGATTTTCCTCTGCTTGGCTTTCTACTTAGAACTGACTCCTATCCCATATATTCTACTTATCTGTCCATAAAGGAGAGAAATCTGTATCCAGGAGTCAGGAAACTAAATTTTCTTTGAGGAAAATCCACGTGCTCCACGACACTGTGGACATTTTCTCAAGATTGTACTTTGTTCTCCAAATCTCTCATAAGGACCCTGCAAGGCTTTTGTCTTCATCCTTCCAGAATTAGAGCATATCCTAAAACTTTCATGGGGGGCCTTAAGCAAATTCCCCTCTCTCAGTCCTTATGAGAATAAAGGAGATCATCAACTTTCATCTTTTTAACTAATAAAGGCATATGTCATTCTCCATGTAATAGAGAAATTGAATGTCTTATTTGAGACTAGCCAATGACTAGGATGGACAGTTCTATAAAGGACCCATACAAAGGTCAGTTCACTTTGTATCCTCTCTGGGTCCCCTGGTACTGAAAAGAAATTCAGACAGGATCTATTTCACAGGACCTAGCTAACTCAGAGGCTACTGAACTGATCAGTTTATCATCTTCCATGCAGATACTCGAAAAATCCCTAGGCTGTAGTATGAGGATACTCATTTTGAGACTCATAATTCATTGCACATACATTTGTTATCACAGGGGGAAATTTAAAAAGTACACACTTTGGGGGTAAAGTAAGATTGATGTGTTTTAAGCACTGATTTACAAGAACAACTTACAATAGATGAAAGCAGAATGGGACACCCGCTGGAGAGGTTTTACACTGGCTGTCCGTGCAGTGGGTGATAAATGTGACTTAACCTGCTCTAGCATTTTTGAGTTGGACTCAAAGGGCTCACAGTATACTTATTCTCATTACATGGTGCTTCCCTTTGGCCAGGGATGTGGAAAATGCACCAGTTGCCTCTATCATATTGTTTAACTAGCCTTAGGATCTTTCCTTCAATATAGGGGGTAGACTAACGTGACATATCTGCAATTAAAGGGTGATGTCAGTTGACATAATGCCACGGAACCCAGTTAAACATTGTTCCTTAGAAAATAAGAGCAGGATTCATTCCTGAAAACGTTGGTAGTGGTCCAGGGGCTGAGTCATTTGGCTCTCTCCGAGCGTCCCAGCTAGCTGGAACATGTTGAGAAGTACAAGTTCCCTTCACACCATGGAAGCAAGAGAGCAAGGGGCAGGAAAATGTAATTTTAAAATATTAGATTGCTCTAGGGATCTGCTATTTCCCTCACAATTCAGGTCTAATCTTATTCATGAATTTTAGCCCCTGGTACTGTGGTTTACCAGCTCTGTTGGGTGGGAAGAGCAAGAGCTACACTTCCACACTCTTTCATTATTCGACACAATGTTAGCTGCTTGATTTTTTTTCTGTTTCTTGCTCTTGCAAAAGAGCTGGGAATTGAAAGATTAAATCTAGTTTAATTTATGGGCTCCTCCCTTTTTGATGGGAATACTCGGAATGTATTGTAGACTTATAAAAATAAAAATGCCTTCATGGAAAGTTTAAAAAGCGCCAAATGATTCTGTACTCATGTTTGCAAGTTTGAAATTTCTCACAAAAAAAAGGATACCTAGTACAGAAGAGAGACAGCATGGCTGCCACTCAGGAGGAAGACTGTGTAAGGTTTCTGTATGAGTGTCCTATTGCTGCTATAATAAATTACTATAAACTCATCACTTGAAAACAACACAAATGTATTATTTGTAGTTTGGGAAGTCAGAAGCTTGACATGGGTCTCAACGGACTAAAATCCAAGTGTCACTCAGAATGCTTTGTATGGAAGGTGTAGGCAGGAAATCTCTTTTCTTCTCCATGTTCTAGAGGGCATATGCTTTCCCACCAGTGTTGATTTCTTTTTCAAAATCAACACTGGTGGGTCAAGTCCTTCCCAGATCTCATTGTTCTAATATCTCTGTTTCTCCTTTCAATTTTCAAAGAACTTTGTGATTACATTGAGCTACTTGGATAATCCAAGATAATCTATTTTAAATTCAGCTGATTAACAAGCTTAATTCTACCTACCAACTTAATTCCTCTTTGCGATGTGAGACAATATAACCATGGGTCTGGGGACTAGGACATGGGTATCTTTAGGAGACCATTATTGTACCTACCATAGAGTCTAACTTATCCCATGAAGTAAATCATACAAGTAAATTACAAATGCAAATGAATTATTTTCCATCTGTTTTTCTACAAGGAGGGAAAACACCTGAAGTTGGCTTTGTACAATTGCACAAGAAAACCTGGAGTTATAAATGTATAGGAGAAAGAGAAAGGTGGTTTTCCTAATGCATTTTGGTTAGGAGCCAAAGATTCTTAACTAAAAATTTGCTGAAAGTACTGTTATAAACAGATGACTATTAAAGCTAAATAGTCATCAGATTAAGTTAAAGTCAATGTAACTTAAATATTTATTAGGAGTGAACAAACATGAATGGTGAAAACTGAAATCCTTACTTCTCAATTGTCTCCTCACCTTCCAACAGTATATTTCTGGCTGTGGGGAGACAATTTCCTAGGGGTTTGTTAGCCTGTAACCAAAGACATTTGTAGCCCCAAGTTGCACCATCCACAGCCAGAGGAAAATGAAGTGTGAACTCAGAAAAACCTTGTTGCCCAGGAGCTGAAATAAGTTAAACAAACATGGATATATCAAGAAATGTAGGTGATCTGACCTGTTACTAACATTTAGATTTTCTTACCAAAGTTTTTTAAATCAATGAATATATATAATTTTGTAAGTGCCTATTCTATACTGAGAATCATTTATGGGCCTAATGATACAGTCATTTTGTGAACAAGGAAAGCCAAATATCTCCCTTGTGAAGTTTTTGTTTCTATACAGCTGGACAACAGCAATGTGTATGCCTAAAATTATAAATAATTTTATAGAGTGTGTAAAAGCCAAACTTATCTACTCCATTTACCAGACAAGAAAACTAAGGCTCAAGAGGCCTATTTATCTTTTCAAATTCCAAGGAGAGCTAGATTTGACCCCTGGAAGTTTGAATCCTGGTCTGAGCTCTTTGAAGACTGCAAAATATCCATACAGGGTTATTTATCTCAGAAGTTATAATATAATAAGGGAGACAGCCAAAGTATGCCCACTCTTACACAAATTCACCAAGACTTCAGACCCTTCTGCACTCATGAGAACTCACATTGTCCTTGGATCATTCTTCCAGTAACCAAAGTATAAATCAAGTGATGAGAGTGATGTCCTTAGAAAACAGATATGAAACCCAGACCATGCAGCACAGGGAGTGAGGAGCTGGAAAGAGCTGTCTGCCATTCCTGCAAGGTCTCGCAAGGCTCCTCCTAGTGCACTCAGTCAAAAGTAAAACCCTATTCCCAGAACCGTGTTCCCTGTTTACTAAGTGCTCAATAGATCTTGAATTTTATATATTCTCTCAGCAGATACTCAGTAAATGCACATAGGGCATATATTCTAGATTCTGTCTTAGATGCTGGAGACCCAGCAGTTAGCTAAAGACAAAGAGAAAAAAAAAGGAAATTCTGTCCTCATGGAACTTTTTAATGGTGAAAGATAAGTGTGATCAATTAAATAGAATTTTGGCACTTCACATTTATACTAATAAACACCCAATCTCTGTTTTCCATTCCTCTCGAGGTTGGTGGGACAATAAAATGCCTGTGTTTCAGTCCTTACACTCACAGGTTTTTTGTCTCTGCATCAGGATCCAGGAGAGGTTGGCACTCTAAAAAAGAATAAGGTCTACAGTAAGTGTCTCAGGACCAAGATCATAAGATCAGCAATTAGACCACAGGTGTTTAAATATTCACATTGAATGCAGTAGTGAGACCTTGGGCACAAAACTTGATGTCCACTATGTCTATTTCTTCATTTGTAAAATGAAAATCATAAAACTAATAATACCTATGTACTTTGCATACAATGAACCAATATATGCAAAGCATTTAGAACAAGGTTGGCTAGTAGCTCTCCATGTGTATTATTAGCTCCTACCATTTTTATTATTATTGGTTTTCATGATGACCCCATTATTTTTGTATATTTTTGTATTGTTAATGCCAATAATAAAGTGGGTATTTAATACATTTTTACTGAACTCAATAAATAATGGTACCTGCATGGTGAAGCTCATGGTTTAGTAAGAAGAAAAACATGATGACACCATGCAAAACAAACTGGAGTGAACTAAACGCAACCAAAGAGCCAGCCAAAGCCAAGGGTACCATTGGCACCATTAACTTTCTGCTCCCCAAAGCCTCCATCTTGTTAAATACAGACAAACCAGAGGGTGGTGAAAGTCCACTCCCCAGATACTGAGGCCTTGCTAGAGGAGTTCACAGTTCATCTTCCCAAATCAGGGTTAACTATTATGTCATAAACTGTGATACACTTCATGTAATATACAATTTATTACTTTAGTGATTTAAAAGTATATAACTCAGTGACCTGAAGTATACTTCTAGTGTTATCCACCCACTGCCATTAATTCCAGAACATATCTATGAATCCAAAAAGAAATCCTGGCTCCCGACTTCTTCTTCCTCTTCCACCCACTGATGGCTACCATATTGCTTTATGCTTCCATAAACCTGGCTATTCTAGATATTTGATGTCATTCTATCTAGGGTGACAGGTCCAAGAATGAGGTGCCTGCGGATGAATAGAAAAAGTAAGAGAGACAAGAAAAACAAGAGAGGCAAAAGTCTTGGGTCAGGGGGCTTACAGCCTCTTGGACTGCAGCCCTGATTATCAATCTCAGTCACCTTTTACTGAGCAAGAACCAAGGGCATAGCTAGTACAAATGGGCAGATACCAAAAGTACTTAAAGCGTTATATTTCCCCAAAAGTACTTAAAGCACTGTCCTTCTCCCATTCTGCCTCTTATGCTGCTAGCAACAATCCCCAGGTGGGCCTCCTCACCCAGCACCATGCTTACTCAGTTCAGCTGGGGGTTATAAATTGGCCACCAGTTATCAATCCACTACAATCACAGTCCTTCCTTCCCATTAATTTTTACAATGCATGACAAGACTAAACAATAGGAATCTCCTGCAATTCAAATACACTCTTATCTTCACGTGAAATGTTTCAGTTCATTTTTGCAACAATAAACACATCATTGTGTGTCCTCAGTGCTTTCTAATCAAAGAGTGTCCTTCTCCACAATTTGACATGAGTGGAGTTCTAGAATATGTGACCTTTTCTGTTTGGCTTCTTTCCCTTAGCATAGTGCTTTTAAGATTTACTAACATTCCCCGGGTGTGCTGGTGCATGCCTGTAATCCCAACACTCTGGAGGCTGAGGCAGGCAGATTGCTGAAAGTATGAGGCCATCCTGTGCTACATAGTGAGTTCAAGGCCAGCCTGAACTGCATGGCAAGATCCTATTTTAAAAAAAAATTTACTGACACAGTATTGTGTATCAGTACTTCACAACTTCTTATGGCTGAATAATATTCCACAGTATAGATATACCGCATTTTGTTTATTCATTAAATGATGGACATTTGGGCTATTTCTTTTTGTTGGGTATTGTGAACACTACTGCAGTGAAAATTAGTCTACAAGTTTGTATGAACGTATGTTCTTATTTCTTTTGGTTATGTTCTCAAGAGTAGAATTACTGGATCATGTCTAATTCTATGTTTGCATTTTTGAAGAATGGATGAACTCTTTCTCACCATGGCTATCCCAGTTCATATTCCCATCAGCTATGAATGACGGCTGCAATTTTCCCACATCTTGACCTATTCTTGCTATTTTCCTTTCTCGCTTGAATTATAGTTCTCCTAGTATGTATAAGTAGTATCGCATTTTGATTTTGATTTGCATTTACCTGATAATTAATGATGCTGAAAATCTTTTCATGTGCTTATTAATCATTGATAAATTTTCTTTAGGACAGTGTGTATTCAAGTTCTTTTCATATATTTTAATTGGGTTGTTTGTCATTTTTTAAGTTGTAGGAGTTCTTCACAAACTCCAAGTGCTGGACTTCTATTAGATATATGATTTGCAAATGTTTCCTAGCATCTGTGGTTTATCATTTTCACTTTCTTGAGTGTATCCTTCCATGTACAAAGTTTTGAGTTTTGATAGAGCACAAATTATCTATTTTTTGTTTGTTGTGCTTTTGTTATATTTAAGAAACCATCGCATAATCTACAATCATAAAGATTTTACAATGTTTTCTTTTAAATAAGTTTTCCCCTTAAACTTAGGTCTTTGATCCAGTTTGAGTTGGGGAAGTTATATATGGTGTGAGGTAGAGGGTCCAGCTTCATTATTTTTTATATAGATTTCAGGGTGCTTTTCTACTAAGTTTTAAAAAGACTATTTTTTCCTCAATGATCTCAGTAACCTTGTTAAAAATTTATTAACAGTGGGTGTATAGGTTTCTTTCTGGATGATCAGTTGTATCCAGTAGAATCATATGCCTATCTTTACGTGAGTACCACACAATAATCAAGAGTGTAAATCGTCTAACTTTGCTATTCCTTGTCAAGATTTTGATTATTCAGGGTCCCTCACATTTCCATATTAATATTAGCATCAGCTTATCCATTTCTCTAAAACAAACAAACAAAACAGAACCGAGGCAGCTGTAGTTTTGATAGAGCTTGTCTTGAACCTGATTTCTGCAGTCACAAATATATTACTCTCTGAGATGTGGTGTTTTAAGAACAATGGCTCTGTTTGTGTTTGATGAATGAAGTTATGCATGTATTGACTTACACAATGAGTTCTCTCTGCCGTTTTGGTTAAATAATGTTGGCTACATCCTGACAGATGCAGCCTTGAGCAGGTAATAAGGAGAAATCATTGCTAAGAACACTACAATGTGTTACAATCATTGTAGTGCTTATCCTCTCTGCCAAACACAAGTCAAACCACATATAAATCTTCAAGTGTAGGGGCTGGGGATTTAGCTCAGTGGCAAAGCACCTGCCTGGCAAGCGCAAGGTCATGAGTTCGGTTCCCAGTACCGGAGAAAAACCAAAAAAAAAAAAAAAATCTTCAAGTGTAAACATTTTCTTTATGTTGTTACCTTATTCTCAAAAACTTTCCCAAGATTTTATCCTCTGTGTACAGCACTTCTTTTTTCTCATAAGACCCCTCTCATCTCATCCCCTAGCCCCACAGAAGCCTGCTTCTGTCAGGTAAAACTAGAACAGAAGGCTTACCAAATAGCCATGTGGCCTTTCTTTCTTTGGGGTGGGAAGTTTTACAGCAAGTCTGCTCTCCGTCCACGGCCTGACCTTCCATCTAGCAAATTCTTATCCATTCTTTATCATCTCTGTAAACAGAGGAAGATTGAGAATGCTAGACTTGTTTTCCAAGAATCCATTTGAAGGGTGTGAAGTGGTAGACCTTGACCTGTTAATTAAAGGAGAGCAAAAGCATGATCTTGTACACAAGGCAGGTTGGTCACACTTGAGGGATTGTCTGGGCAAAACTTTGGTGACAGAAGAAAGTTGACTGAGAGTAGGGCATCACATAACAGTGCAATGTCTACAAATGAAGTTCAAAATCAAATTCCCCTCCCTGCCAGAGCCATAGTCATTTGTGCCCAGGCATGGACACTTGCACACAGACACACAGACACGGAGCCTGCCTCTCATTCATGCAAAACCATGTCAAAGCCATCTTTTGTTTAATTTTTCTCCCGTGAAAATGGAAATACCTGAGGTCTTCATCCTTGGGACTCCTATGAAGATTTCACAGCATCCCATATCAGAAATCAGGGATGACAAATGTTCCTGCTGAGAATGTGTCTATCAGTATGGTTCCTCCTTTTCATGAGTTGGGTTGCATGTTTGTGTGCATTTGATTGTCTACACAGACAGTTCACTCTTCTGTGCATATGTGCCACTCTTTCCATCTAAAGGAAGGTTTGGTCTTCTTTTGAATTTCAGCTCTTCTTGTGTCTTACTTTCATCAACGTATGCAACAGAAGTGGTACTATACCTTGAAAAGTCTGGGGAGTGCCACTGCCTTCCTTTGGAACCCAATCTGACTGGAAAAGCACTTGGACTACACTACTAGAAATTGAGAAACAATATGAATAGAAGTTCATTTTGCTTTAGAATGTGCTAGATGGTTTGACTTCTTTAAAACACATGGCCTTCATTTTAAAACCAAAGTGGAACAACTGTGTTTGTGTTTGATAGGGACACAGCTGAACATTGGCCTGTGGTGTCACATGTGCATGATGTGCACCTGGTTCCTGGAAATACTCTTTCTTTCAAGATTGGGCTCAGGAGAGCTTTGAAATATCTTTTTGTTTTCAGAATTAAGCACATGATGTTTTGAAGTGAATCAAAAAGTCAGGATCCCAGCCAGGAGGCCATCTACTCTGGTCTTGAATACAGTTGTGTATGGGGCAACTAAATCTACTTCCAAAGCAAAATATCATTCAGGAATAATGGAATTCCAGCAGAGCCACAAAATATGTCCAGGTCTCACCCACATTTCATTCTCCTTTTACCCTAATCAAAGAAGAGAGTTAAAGGACTAGGCCAGGCTCATTAACTCCCTTAGGTCTCCTGGGGAGATGTCAACTAGGTGTGAAATGGGACTCTTGTGAATGAAAATGAGTCTCTACGGATTGGCTCTTTCCAGCTAAGAAAGATGGCGTATCCAAGGGGGATGTGGTTTCAGACTCCTTGATACAGAGTTGCTCCATTCATACTGGTCCATTCATTTATTCCACAAACGTGTCTATTATTAACCAGGAGCAGGTAGTAAGAAATGTCTTAAAAGGTATTAATACCCATCTTCAAGAAAACCTGCAAAAATTAGTTCTTTTGCTCCAGTTTTACCATCAGATTCACAGAATAATTGCCAGTGGCCACACATGAAGTTGATGCCCCACATCTAGCAAGACCTTCATATTTTAAAGATCACATTGATTGTACTACTCTAGCATTTCCCAAACATATATGAACTTCTTTTGCTGACATTTTCCATGTTGTATCATCCATTTAACTTTTAGTAAGTTATTCCTTATAAATTAAAAATTTTAAAGAAATTTTGCATGGTTAGCAGGAGAACAAAATGGTATTACTTGACACAAATGGGGGAAGAGGTAAGAATAAAGTCCAATTTTTGGATTATGGAGCAAGAAGAGACCTTTTCCAGGACTTGAGGCTGGAAGTTTTTGTCTCTGATAAAAAAGGAAATCAGCCATGTTGCCCAGAAATGTTAAAAACATATTGACACCTGGTTGAAAATTTCTTGTACACAAATGAGAAGAATGAAGGAGAATTGAAAAGGCAATGAGTTCTCAACAGGAGTCAATGTCCTTCCTTTGGTGCAACATCTAAAAGCACCTTCACCATACCCTTGGGAAATGCAGCTTAGACTAGATTCTTCCCTTATGAATTCCTTTAAAGCCGATCTTGGAAAAGGCAAACCAAAAAAAAAAAATACAGACAAATGTAATGTAGCATGAATAGTATGATGCTATTATGATCCCCAAACTTTGTTACTCATGCAGCCTATTGTAAATTTTCAAGCCTTTTTAATCTACCTACACTTATATTTCTTCTTACAAAGTTAATGCATGTACAATGGTATGCTAATATTTTATGTGTCTTGTAAAGGATGAAAATGTAAGGATTTTTTTAAAATGTGCTAATATTTTCCCCAATACTTACCCAAAAGCAAATGAATTCCCCACTTGGGTGACTCTAGGTTTAGGTGAAAATGTTAGGAAAACAAAGAGAGAGCACTTGGCTCACAGACACCAAATAGACACTCCAAAAAGGCTCTTTAGGGAGGCTGTCCCACAAAATGGTCCAGAGGTCAGTGAGGGGGAGAAAAGAAGAAATGGAACTCAGGAAAAAATGACCTGTGCAAGTGGACAAACACACACATATTACACATGCAGTAGAGGAGGGAAGAGGCAGATGAGGGAGAGAGGAAGCTGAAAAGTGAAACTAGAGTCAGTTCATGGAGAACTTTGCAAACCAGACTGAGTCCGGGCTCTGTCCACAGGGCAAGGAGTGTCAACGGAAGGTCCCAGTGAAAGCTTCCAAAGACATATCAAGCTGAAGAATATTCTCCCTCCATTCACGTACACACACCCATGGCTGGTCAAACCCACATTAACTGGTTAATAAGCAGAGAGAACCAGTCTCCCAAATGAGCCTCTTCATAGTACTTGTATATCCCCTTAACACACTTATTAAGTGGCTACTATTTTCCAGTGCTTATGCTGGGTAGTCAGCAATGAATAAAACACCATTAATCCATCACATGGAGAAGATAGACTAAAAGCAAGTAAATTAGTGGATCCATTCATAACAAAAATACAGAAAGAACTAATGTGAAATGCAGGAGTGGTGGAATAGCAATTGTAAAAGCAGTATTCTTAGACTTGTCTAAAGAATCCTCTGGAAGCCTGGTGTGGTCACTCATGTCTGTAATCTCAGCTACTCAGTAGGCTAAGGCAAGAGGATCACAAGCTTAAGGCCAACCTGAGCAGTTCATTGAGAACCTGTCTCAAAATCAAACTTAAAAGGACTTGGAGGAGAGCTTGTCTCTTATGTGTAAGGCCCTGGTTTCAATTCCCAGCACTGAAAGAGAAAGGGCTTTGGGAAGGAGTCACACAAGCCAAGATGTGAACAATATAAAGTGACCAGCCAGCAAAATAGGTTGGAAGAGAGTTGTCATAGATGAAGACAATGAGTGTACATAACCTTGGTATATTTGGGAAACACAGAAAGGGGCCTGGATAGTGGGCACGGGAAGCATAGTGGGCACGGGAAGATGAGGGGAAGAATGGTTTACAAGCTGGGCAGAGACCTCATGATGCATAGCCTTATAGGGTCAGTCATGGGGCAATGAGAGACCAATGAGGGAGTTTGACAAGGAAGGAGGCATCTCCTGGTACATTTCACAAAGCTGGAAAACTAGGCTATTGCTGCATTTGTTTTCCTGAGGGAAAGCTGGCTTGGACTGGAGTAGTAATGATAAAGAGACATTTGAGTGATAATATCGACAGAACTTGGTGGCTGTGAGCAGAGAAGAGTAGAATTTTGGAAAAGACTCTCAGACCAAGTTTCTGATATCTGAGAAAAAGCCTTACACAATGGAACGAGGAAAGACTCAGCCCCCAACAGAGGGGAAGCTGACTCACAACAAGACAATAACAGCATTTCTCACAGCTTCTGGAAAGAGCTACATCTCTGAGAAGACTCAGGGTGTCCTCAAGTCCAAACTCCAAGGGTGGCCTCTTACATTTCTCTCTGTCTATCTCCAAAAATGGATGCATGCCCAATGCATTCTTCCAAAAAGCACGGAGCTATTAAAAACTCTAATGAAATCTGGAAATGTGGTATTGATCAGGGGTGTTTTCTTCCAGTCACCATTGGGCTCTACAATGATTCAGAGCGAGCCCAGTGCAGACATGAATCATCTTTCACGTCATCACTGTCGCCCATAAAGAGGACACTCACCAAGCAGCTTTGAGGACCTCCTGGAGAAGGAACGGGGTGGACTCCAGCTGATTACTCAGGCCAGACCACCCTTGGTGGGAGCTGGCCCCAGGATGTTCATCTTCAGCCACATACAACCCCAAAGTATGTTTCCTATCTTCTTGTTTCTTCCATGGGTTCCAAGTAGATAATGGTGCCTTGAGCTCTCTTGAAAAGAAGGGAAGGAAACTGGCTTATGTGAAGCAAGAAAGCACCTGCTACACCCAAGTCCTTGAGTTTGTGGCTTTATGTGGCTCAGCTTTATCAGAAGCTTACAGGACAGCTTCAACCTGAGGAGTATTACCTCTGCACTACCCACAGGAAAAATGAAGTCTAAAGATATCCAGAGATTTATCACAGAGTTTTGTAGCTTTCAAGTGGTATGGCCAACAAGACCCCATACCATAAATCCAGTGGTGTATGTTTTTATGACACTACCATGTTCTGAACAAGGGTTTAAACATACTGAGCCACATAACCCTCACCTTGAGCCCCCAACAGGGGGCAGGAAGGAGGTAAAAGACCCCTGGAGAAGTCAATGAAGAAGTCACTCTTGTTGTTATCGTAGCCTGAAAACAGCCAGATAGAAAGAGCTGGGATTTGAACTCAGGTTCTATTTTCTGCTCTGAATTCACCCAAATATTTGTGTCTTCATTGTACAACTTTTACAGGCAGTCACCTGGAAGACAGTAATCAGAGGGCTAGGGGTGTGGCTCAGTGGTAGTCTGCCTGCTTAACGTTCATGAAGTCCTCAGTTTGATCCTCAGCACTGCAAAAACAACAGTAGTAATAATAATAGTAGTAATAATAATGACAAAAGAATTTAAGAGACTAATTCTAAAATCAGCACAAAGCCCTTCAGTGGGAATCAGGAATGAGAGATAATCAAACAAACATTTTCTATAATGAATGTCACACAGACTCAAATGGCTGTGTTTGTATGCATTCCCACGTGTCAACCATGTGTATATTTCAAGAGACAGATAATGCAAAATCCTGGATACCCATCACATAATTATGTGTGAGCTACAACACATGCTTAAGATTCCTGAGCCTTAGTTTCCTCATTGTTGAGATGAGGCTAATCACTTCTATATGAGATAAGTATGTTCATGGAAATATTTTATAACATTTAGCACAGAGATCCAAGAAATTTATGTCTTTCCTCCTTTCAAGGTATCACATTGTGCCAAGAAAAGAAAGTTGAAAGAGACATACAGACATTTCCTTTATGTCTCTAAAGGAAGCTTTTACTGAAGACACAGTTCTTAAGGAGGAACTCAACACAAAGAAGAGAACTCAGAGGAATCAGGCAACGCATGTGATAAGAACAACTCAGAGGCAGGAATTGATGGTGTAATGGAGGAGTCCATTGGTAGATAGTAGAATGAAAAGTCTGGCAATTTTTGTTGTTGTTTTATTTTGTTTTTGGCAATCTGCATATGCCTCACCCAGATACACCATGAACCACCCACCACAAGCAGATTATCTGTCAGCCTGATGGAATCTCTTACCGGGGATGAGCTGAACATCCAAACACTTGCATAAGCATTTATCCAGAGTGAAAATATAGAGAGTGTCCCTATTTTTCGCTGGGGACAAATGACTAACCAAAGATCACCAGAGACAAGATGCAGGAAGGAATCTCAGGGTCACACAAGGAAGCAGAGTTGCAAGACAAGAAAACAGGAGAAGAGAAATCAGAGGAGGCAGCAGACTCCTGTCTACTGAAACTATGTATTGTCTCTAATGCTATATTAAATTATTATCTTCTTACTCCTTTCAATGATTTGATCAACCTTCTATTCTTACATCTGGTAATCTGAGCAACTTCGTTGAAGATAACAATATGTAATATAACAACCTCTGTTAATCTCTATCATTTGGTTGGAAACCCCATATCATTTTTAATGTCCTTGCTTTGTTTTGTTTGTATTTTGCTATTGTTCTTTTTTGTACTATTTTCTTTAAAATAAAATTTTAAAAAAGGATTCAGGTGGTTTTGGGGATCATGGATTAGAAGAAGGCAGATCTAAGGAGCTGTTCAAAAGATATGGACTAGGGTTGCAACTTCTCAAGAGGCTTCTTTGTAGGGCAGAAGCTATTATAAGGAGCAGGGCATTGCATGAGGTCTGTCATCCCCGACAAGTAGAGCATGGCCTAACAGTTAAGGCCTGTGTTCTCTTTATTTCATAGTCTCCATTGTCCAGCATTGCCCCAATAGTACATCCGTAGTAGGCACAGTTCCTATCAAATGAATCAATAACTAATGCAGAAGGGTATGCATCTCGATCCATAGAAGTTGCTATCTTATACCATGAATGGACCCCAAAGCCCTAGAAACAAGGTGGGAGGGGAGTGTCTTGGTGGAAAGAGTGGAACCCCCCGCCCCAGCAGCCACTTCTGGGTGCTGGATGGAGCTCAAAGACTTAAGGCAGAAAGCCCTGATTCCGTTGCATGGCCCACAGTCACAAGGTGCTGAAAGATAAAGCTGTGTGTGCTGCACAGGATGGGAGAAAGGAGGACCGGGTAGTGACAGTGGGATGTTCTCTCTCAAAGGGGGCCAAGACTGCCTGGGCCATCCCCAGTCTTCTACACATCAGCCAATAAGGCTTTCCGTCCTCTTCCCCTCTCCCCAGAGGTCCTTCTCTAGACTTGACCTCCCAAGTTCACCAAAATGAATTCACTAAGACGTTAGCCTGAGCTTTCTGCTGGGGATCAATTACGGATTGGACGCGGTGGGATGGGAGAGAAGGAGCTTTGCTGAGTACTTGTTATGGATAAGACACTGTGGTAAGGGCTTTATGAGCCTCCTGCATTCCCTAACAGAAGAGACATTGTTGTCCTGGGCCCATGATGAGTTGAGAATAGATCAAAGATGAGTTCCCCCTTGCTCCAGATAACTCAGCTAATAAGTTCCGTCTTTCTAACCCTTCAGCTTCCTCCATCCATAAAGTCACATAGGCGCTCGGCCATACTGGCACCACTTGGTCATGGTGCTAATGATTGTAGTGATGGTGATAAGGAAGATGACAATGGTCATTTATGTTATTTCACTACAACCCTGACATCTTTATAAAGAAACAGAACCAGACAGAGCAAATGATTTGCCCTAGATCATACAGTTGGAAGATGAATCCCTCCAAGAAAACTCTAAGGTACACCATATTGCTTATGCACAGACATAGAAATTTGAGGTTGAAGTGTGGTGATGGGTTTAGTTTAAGAATCTCAACCCTCAGCTTCTTGCTTGGCAAAAGGTTCCTTGTTGCAGTAACCAATGACCAGAGCAGTTAGATATGACCTAGGGTTTCATGCCTGCCACTTTTTCAGGGGCTACTTGCAGTCTGATTTCTCCTGTTCCAGGGCTTTAGGATCTCATCACAGAGGGAAGGAATAAACAAGTCTGATCAGGGAGGCAGCTCAGAAAGGAGCTCCCCATAGCTGGGATAAGTCTCAGCCATTTAATATTAGTTTTCGTCTCTTATTGATCCATTTTATTTTCCTCTTACGGGAGAGGAGCATCCTTGCAGTCTGGCTCATCAGTGGGCCTTTAAAGGTTTCCTATTGATCTGTAAAACTATTGTCTCGGGTTCCATTATCCCTTTTGGAAACATCCTTTGCTTTTTGGTCATGTTCTGTATTTAGTTTGAATCCCAAACATGGCTTCTTTTTCTGGGAGCAAACAACAGACTGCTTGAGCCTAAGGTTGTAGATGGGTCCAAATTTGTAACACTCCTGGCTCCTGTTCTCAGGCTTCTGGAAGTCTTCTGCTGCAAAGGTCAATGGAGGATGTGAGAAGAAAGGTAAAGTTGCAGCAAGGGTCCATCGGCCTCACTCCAAAGGGAGATGAATAACAGTAAAAATGCAAGTTGCCATTTCTTCAACAATTTCTGAACACTTCAACAGCACAACCTTGGAGAAAAATTACACAGATGAAGAAACTGAGGCTGAAAATTATTTGTTTGTCTGATACATCTAGATCTGAGTTCCAATTTCACTCATAATTACCTGCATGTTGAAATAATTTGGCAAAGCTCTCAGAGAGACTAGGTTTCCTCATTTCCAAGATGAAGATCATGATAGAACCTTCTAGGTTGTTATATAGTTCCATTAAGTAATGTAGCTGAGGCTGTTCATTGTCCAGCACAGAGGGAGTGCCCAGTGGATACTTAGGGAATGGGCAGTGACTATCTTTGACCTATGTCCTTACAATATTCATCCATCTGCTCTGTTCCTTATCATTAAAGGAAAAATCATATCTTCTAACACTAATCCTTCATACGAATCCAGATTTCATATGATGAAAAGCTATACTTGAAAGTGGTTGATACAATCAGTGGCATACATCAAGTGCTCCTTAAATACTGTTTCACTTACCCTCTCACCTCTTGCTCCTAAGGAACTGTGAAACTCCAGTCTTTAGCATCTTCAAATTTCCTTCTCCTCTACCTCCAAACACAACCTTCCTCTCTAGAACCCTTTATTGACCCTTCTCCAAGACTTGTTTTCTGCCAAGCTCCTTGCACCTGCGTTGCACAAGTCATTGGTCCTCAATATTCACTCTTTTCTCTTTAACTCCAGGATCTGCCTTCTGGCTTCTCCTAAGCTCTCATCCTTCCAAACTTCCATCAAACTACTCAATGTTTTGCATTTGTCACATTTGTATTCCTTACCCTATGCCTGGTCTTGGATAACAACCACTATCTTATCTTCCTCAGCAAAGTGTTCTCTTCCCCTGGATTCTGTGTCACTTGTCAGTTCATTCATTCATTCATTCATTCACTCACTCACTCACTCACTCATTCATTCACTCAACACTTCCCATGTGTTGTGTGTGCTGTATGAAGCCCTGAAGCAAGCCATGGCCTCTTTTCAAAGAGCAGTGAGACAGCAGTGCATTCTGGTTCCTCCCTCTGGCCTTCTCTACTGTCCAACACACGTCAATATTTTCAGCCTCTATTCAAAAGTTATCTTCTCTGCCATGTACCTGTGCCACCCTTAGCAGGGACAGTTACCTTTCCTCTGTACTGTCCCACTTCTTCAGTCAGTTTCTGTCTTGGTTCACATCCCCTTGGACTAGAATTATTCTCTTTTGCACCAGAGCAGAACTTTGAGCTTTTCACGGGCACAAAGTAGGCCAGGCTCAGGAAACAGCTTCTCAGTTGAACACAATGTTTTCTGCAACTCCTTCAGGCTCTCTTACTTCTTCTTTTGCATCTGTCCCATAAGCAATGGCACGCTGTTGAAAGGTCAGTCTGTGTCTTTTCATGCTGTCTGGGGAGGTTTGCTCATCACAAAACAACCTGGGAAGCATATATCCCATCTATCCCCACCAGGATCTTCAACTTTCACCATGCACACACCCACACAAAACAAAGTGTCACATGTTCTTATTGATTGGGTGTTCTTTGTGTGTGTGTGTGTGTGTGTGTGTGTGTGTGTGTGTGTTTTGTCTTTTTGAGGCAGAGTCTCTCTGTGCAGTTCAGGCTGGCCTTGAGCTCACTTTGTAGCCCAGGCTGGTCTCGAACTTGCAACGATCCTCCTGCCTCAGCCTCCTCAGTGCTGTGATTACAGGCCTACACCACCATGCCCAACTTTACATTCTCATAGAGTAATACTTGTTTCTGTACGTCAAGACTCAGACTTCAGGGAGCCTAGTCACCTCAAGGAATCTAGCCAGTTATCTCTTGGATTTATCTCCCGTGGCTGCTGTAACAATCAAGGTGGTTTAAAGAAGATATTTATACTCTCCCTGCTCTAGAGAGCAGAAGTTTGAAGTCACAATGCTGGCAAGCCCCAGTCTAGCTGAAGGCCCTGGATTCTAGTGGTATCCAGAAGTCCCTGGTGTTCCTTGGCTTGTGGCTGCATCCTTCCTTCTCTACCTTCATCATTATGAGCCCTCATCCTCTCCATCTGTGTCTGTGTCTTTGCAGCTTTTATGGCAGCCATTGGACTTAGGATCTACCCTCATCCAGGGTGACTTCATCTAAATTCAATTATACCTGCTAAGACCCTTTTACCTCAGGAGATCACATTCTGCTTCTGAGAGATGAATTCTGAGAGGGCACCATTCAGTCCTGAGTGTCCTTCAGCTTGTCTGGTCTACTGGAATCAAAATCAGATTCTCCCACTACTGCTTGATTGTAACACTCCAGACTTGTAACACTCCAAAATAAATTTAATTTTCCTCACTAACCTGACCACCATAAGCAGCAGTGATTCCTAATCATAACACACAGTATTTTTATTTTAGGCAACTAAAAAATTGTGACTGTGATGAAATGTAAACTCCATGGAATGGGAATCTAACCTGTCTCTTTTTGCCCCATTTCCCACAGCACTGCAAAGGTCACATGTGGGTTTCCATAGCTACCTGTTGAACGACTGCATGGCGCATTGAGTAGCAGCTTGGAGTCCTCTATTTGACTTTGAGTAATCTTCCATCACCTGTCATGGCACCATCCGCTCAAGTCAGCATTTACTAAGTAAAAATTAGGTGCTCTCAATAAATACTTGTTGGTTGATTGATTAATCCATCAACCAGGTTTCCTGCTGAGGCATTTTTAATATGGATCTCCAGGGGGCTAAGTGGGGGGTGCAGAGGGGTAAAGGACTGAACACAGAGACGTTTGATCAGCATTCTCTCCATGGGACTTCTGGGGCTTATGTGAAGCTTCTGTTTGCCTGAGAACCCACTTCTAGTCCTTCAGGAGAACCCTACCAATGATTTTTGGAGCAATAGATGATGGGGCTGAGGACACGAGGTTAGGATTCATATTAAGAGTAGGTAACACAACCTCTTTCTCTCCAGATAGGTGAACTGACCTTAAAGTGGAGAGGTGCCTGGTATTTTGCTCTCTCCTGAATCACCTATGGGCCCATTTCTATGAAGAAAGTTTGGGAGAGATGCCCTGTATAGCTGCATATCTTGGAACACACCACAGCTTGGTGTAACGTGTCCCCAAGAAAAGGTGTTCTAAAAACCCAGGGGAGAGTAGTGCTGGTCTGAATGTGAGAGTAATGGATTGGTGGTTTCTGATGTTTCTAACAATTCTGTGGACGGTGTCCAGCAAAAGAAGGTCAATAGTTACTTAGAAACAACAGAAGAAAGAAAGAAAGAAAGAAAGAAAGAAAGAAAGAAAGAAGAGACAGAAAGAGAGAGAAAGAGGAGGAAGGTAGGAAAAGAGAGGGAGGGAGATGCAGGGGGGAAGAAAGGGAGAGAGGGGGGAGGGGGAGGGGAGGGAGGGAGAGGGAGGGAGCGAAGAAGGAAGGAAAATGAAGGAAGGAAAGAAGAAAGGAGAAAAGATAGGAAAAGAAGAAAGGAAAGAAATGAAAAAGAAAGAAAGAAAGAAAGAAAGAGAGAGAGAGAGAAAGAAAGAAAGAAAGAAAGAAAGAAAGAAAGAAAGAAAGAAAGAAAGAAAGAAAGAAAGAAAGAAAAAGAAAGACAGCAAACAAGCAAGCAAGAGAGCAAACAGGGAGTGCCGGGAACCAACCATTTCACTCTGTAGTTTGATCCTAAATCACCAAAACTGTTGCCCACACCTGTATCACTGCCACCTTCACCAGCTGCCATGAGCCAAAGCACCACAGGCCAGGCACCTAGTAAGTAAAAAGCTACGTGTGATCACTATTCTATTTCTATGTGTGATCACTATTCTATTTCTATGTGTTCATTTTTTTTTCCTTCTTTAAGTGTCCTAAGTCACCCACCTTCTTAGCCCTTATTCCTCAGGGGATTACAGTACTAAAGCTGGCTTTATTTTGTTTCAGTTCCCTAGTATCCATTTCAATAGGATCACTAATACCACTCATTTTCAGATTTTGTGTGCTTAATAGATTGAGAATATGAGGTCATGTGTCCAAAAGGGTAATTATCATTCTGGGCAATGACTGAATGGTTTCATTGTCCTCAAAATATAGGGAAGCCAGAAAAGACTTTTGTTGCGGCATTACCTGATGTGTGTGTGATTTCTAAAACTGCACATGACTCAATTTGCTATTGCAAAAGAACAGAAAGTTAACTTTGCTTCAGGGAAAGTGGGATTTTAGCATGAGATAGATTTGTATTATCAGGAAATGCAAGCCATGGATAAGTCATACTGGGCACTAGCCTACTGGCTACTGATGAGTGACAGTTTATCACATGTGCCTACTAGGTCCCTACAACTTTGGTTTCCTAAATTCTCACCACTTGGGGTTGGAGGGATGGGCAGCATGTTCCTACAGTTTTCTGCAAGAGGGAAAGGGCTCTTTGCATTTCCTAGACTGGAAAACACTACTGCTAGGTCCTTCTTTCATTTCCAAGAGGCACAGAGGTTCCAGCTTTGTGCTTTCTCAGTGGAAGTAGAAGTGAACTAAGAATCACAGTTCCCAAAACTCTTTGAAACCCCCAAAGGATTGACAGAGGATTCCAGGAAGCAGTGTCCAGTTCAGATTCCATGCAGGAAATACCAAGTCCCGGGAACTGGAAGCATGATGAGGAGCATTGAGAACTTCCTTGTGGGTACTTTAATTCATCCTGGGTTGATCGCTGCTCAACCCAAGATAGAGAGGCCAAAGATGGTGTCTCCAAGAGTGGCAGGCCTCCACTGAACAGCTGCCCAGCTCGCACATGGCTCCAAGTTCCCTGCTGCTCTTGACCTAACTCCACAGCACCCAAGAAAACAGTGCACGTGCAGTGGGTTACAGCATCATCTCTAGTCAAGCATATTTCCTTCTCTGTTCACTTCCTTTCCCTTCTTCAACATCCCTCCATGTTTCATCACCAATGTGTGTCAACATCAATCATCCACCACTGCTCAATGCTCAAGTTTGGGCCCCTTTGGGCAAAAGACTGAAAGTAGAGGTAATATCGTTGGGGGAGATCCTCACCCAATCATCTGTGGGGTGGCTGAACACATAAGTGCCTAAGCTCCTTGAGCTGCAATGACCCCAGACAGAAAACAGAAATAACAATGTTCACCAAACTCAAGCTGTAAATGTGAAAGATCTCCACACCACCATGTGCATAACTCAGGGACAGGGCAAGGAAACATCTTCTCTACTAGAACATTTGAATGATAGGCTCTCATTTTATTGATAAAGGAAAGTCAAACTGGTGAAGACTATTCTGTATTATCTGAGGGGCCCTTTATATTTAAGAACTGCTGCCACATTGTTTAATGCAATGATTGCAAGCAAGACGGTCCTTTCCAATGCTCACTTGATTGACTATACCAGTGAGGAGAGAATAAAGGAGAAATAAATTTAAAATGATGCATTGCTCCCAAATGCATGCCAAGGGACTGCACAGCACCTGGAATCAATGGGAGTGGTTAAAGGATGGTGGAGTCACCACCCTATGCATAGGCATGCTGAACTGAGGTGTGCCTCGACCAGATCATTTGGTGAGGTACTAGTGAGGTTGGAACCAGTTTCATCAAAACGGTATCATGGGACATATTTAATCAAAATGGTAAGGCTGAATGTCTTAGCCACTTTCTGTCGGTGGGACAAAATACCTGATGCCAAAACTTAAAGCACGAGAGGTTTATTTTGGCTCATGTTTTTCAGAAGATTCATCCATAGTTAGCCAGTTCTGAGGCAGTAAGGGCTTGGTGGAAGTGTGCAGTGGAGGAAAGTGGTTTGTGTCATGCTGGCCAGGAAGCACAGAGAGAAGGGAGGAGCCAGGGGTGGAGAGACACCCTTGCACATCACCACCTCTCCCCAGTGTGCTGTCTCTTCTAACCAGAGCCCACCTCCTGAAAGCACATACAGCTACAAACCTGTGATCCGGCCACCTTCCAAAAGCCCTGCCTCTAAATTCACAAGCCTTGTTAGGGATAGTCTGGATTTAGACCCTAACACTGAATTTTAGATAAAATACAACTTTGTTTGCATTTATTTGATGAATATATCTTGTTTCGCAGTTTCTTAACATCAGTGAACATTGGGTGGTCATGAAGATTCTGATTTTCTCAGTGTTTAAATAACACCATATGTAAAACAATGCCAGGTTTTAAATAGATTCTGAGCAAAATATGTATGAAATTGTACACAGCAAATGATCCATGGAAGGTGCCCAAGAAATGAAGTTTCACTTTTGGAGTGCTGTGTGAGTAGGGTGTATCTGTAGCACGGTGGGAGATGGGAGGAATAGAAAGAATAGAAGAATAATGAATAATTGCAAATTCATTCAACTACCACTTGAGATGATTGCCCAGTGTTATGCTAAGGGTGTCACCTATGCTACCTCTCTAATCCTTTGTTTGGAAGCACAGGGTGTCATCCACTCTTGCAGTCCCTTTGGACCACCACAGATCTCATTATCTATCCAGAAAGTGACTCGTGCATATAAATATTAATATGGGGCCATCAGTGTCAATTGCTAAAAAAACAGAGTTGTGTGTGAACTCCGAAGAAGGAACCTGGAAGGTCTCATGAAGGTGAGATTTGGATTGGCGGGATGGCTGGGATGTTCCATCTGTCCTTCGGATTCGCTCTCCCTCTTCTGCACACTTCTTCGGAACCCCAGGCGGCAGCCTCTGTAGATGACAGTAACAGCTTCTCTTGCTGTCTGGCTTCCATTTGGATTCCACCAAAGGAACCCGATTGTGTCCCGTACAATCCTGGAAGAAGCCCTCTCCTTCTAGAAGCAACTTCTTCCAGATGTCTTTCAGAGAGTTTCCTGGTCATCCTCAGACTGACCGTGCCCATGCATTACCGCCCCTTCCTGAGCAGACTGTCAGATGCTTGAATGCAGGGAGGTAATGGAAAAGAGTGGGTGACATGAGGGCCTTTCAAAGGTAGGGTCCTAAACTGGGTTTTTTTTTGCAGTTGTTTTAAAAATTTTTCCTTGGGTGCTGCATTGAAGATGTTTATCCTCTGGGCTGCACACCGTGCGGAGGTGTATCTATTGGTGCTCCCTTTGGAAACGCAGATGTATCCCATGATCATGAAATAGTGCCCCTAAAACAGCTTCCCAAGAGATCAGAAAGTATAGTAAAATCTATCAGAGGAGATGCCATGTCAAAGTTTTGGCAAACACATGGACAGGACAGAGGAAATCAAGAAAGTCAGGCAATTGATTCCCTGGCTTCCCCTTTATGGGGACTTACCTCTCTCTCTATCAAAGGCCAGAGGTCCTGGAAGGCTACCCTCTCCCTACAGCCACCTGTGCTGGGTGCTTACAGCTGCTTCCTCCCTTGGATACTCAGGCTGGAGTATGATGGATCTCCTCAACCCCCATTCCTGCCTCTGCCCATATTGATTTCCTAAGCTCTATTTCCAATGCTGTGAAAAATCCCTTTACTAAACCCTCTTCCCATTACCCTTTGCTTCTTTCCAGCCTCTGACTGATAGACGAAGAGATGGGATGACTGGGATTAGTACCTGGCATCTCAGAGGGGGTTGGTCATTCTTCTAGGCAGGTACAGAGTATGTGTTAAGGGCAAACAGACTGTACACACTGAATAAAAACACAATTATTATTAATATTGGCATTTGAAACCTGCTTTGAGCCTAGATACTAGAATCCTCAGCTCTGCAATTCCTAATTCTGAAGACACTATTACCTTGCTGGACTCATTTTCCTTGGAAGGAAGTAGAGTCACTGCTGAAGCCTAGGGCCACTCACTTCACCGCTCAATGGCAAGGTCAGAAATTGACTCGGGCTCTAAGTCTTTCAGATTTCTACCCACCTCTCAGGGACAATAAGTTTGAGGGGGATGAAAGAGATATGTGGCTCAAACATGCAATTCTTTCTGGAGGGGATTCAAAGGAAGAAGATGTCTTTGCCACACAACATCAGATGCCAGGGACCCTCCGTTCTGCCCACCACTTAGAAGAAAGGCCAGCTGAGCTATCCCTTCTAGATCATGGACTCTCTAGAGCTCTGTTTGACCTGCCTGCACTACCTCGATCACCCTCTCCATATGCAACCAGATCTGGGCTTCAGAAACTCTCTGGCCTCTCCAAGTTAATAGCTGTCCATCTTGCACCTGGCTGGTGTTTTTGCCTTTGGGCCTTGAACTCTGGCCAGCTGCTCTATCTGAGCTGGGGCCCACCTGCTCCTCAGAGAGCCACAGCCTCCAGAATGAGCAGAACCGATGTGATTTCCTTGTGGTTGAGATGCTGCAAAAGCCTAGGGTGGGCGCAGGAGAAAATCAGGGTCTCAGGCATACAGACCTGGCAAAAAATGTGCTGGAAAATCTGGCCCTGGGACAAAATTGAAGAGAAAGGAAGAACTTTCTGCATCAATAAAATGTATTTCACTTCTAAGCGCTTTCTTTACATGTTCATTATTAAAGGTAGAGGAGTTTGGTGAAGGGAAAAAACATGACACTCATCTTGAATGTATCAGAAGAACTTTTCCTGTACTTGTACATAGATGTGCATATATGTGTTTTTATTGCACAACTGCTTCCTCTTTACTCAAAGGGGAGTCTGTGAACTTACAGCCTAATAATCACCTGGGAGATCACGAGAAATGCAAAACTCGCAGGCCAAGTCCTAGACCAACAAATTGGAATTTGCATTTTAACAAGCTCTCCAGGTGATATGAGGGGATATGGCTACCACACTGTTTACAATTTAATGGTACGAGTTAATTTCATTAATCCCCTTTTAGTTCAGAATTATACTTTCTCGGCCTGTAATCCAAGCACGCTGGGTAGCTGAGCCAGGAGGACAGCAAGTATGAGCTCAGCCTAGGCAACTTAGCAACTTAGTGAGGAGCTGTCTCAAAAAAAATTAACTCAGTGTGAAAGCCCTGAGTTCAATTCCCAGTACCATTAAAAAGTTATGCTATGTCTATTGTGTTTTGGTTATATACTGTAAAGTAGCATGATAGCCTTTTACATCCATCTTTGTACAAACAATATTGATGGTCATCATCACTATTGCTAGGATTTTTTGAATGCTACTTATGTGCTGGGAGCCATGGTGACTGCTTTGCAAGAATTATTTCATCTCATCCTTAGAATGGCCCTACAAAGCAAAAGGTTACTCTCATCTCGAAAGTAATGACACTGAGCTATTTTGAAAAATAAAATACAGCATTTCAAATAAGGGTACTCTTTCAAATAACAATATTCCCTCGACTGTGGACAAGAGTAATGGCACTTATCAGGCATTTTCTTTATTACAGAGACTATATGAATTGCTTTATACACATTTTTTTAAATGTAAACCTCAAACAATGGTAAGAAGCAAGTGTTATTAATTCCCTGAAAAATGGAGAGAACTAGGTTCAGAGGTCAACTATCTTGTCCAAAGTCACATTTTATGACCGTGGCAGAATCCCAGTCTGAACCCTGGTTGATCAGGTGCTGTGATTCATCCTCTGGACACCAGGCAGAGTGTGGATTGTGGGAATTTTCTTCCAGCTCTCCGTGCAGCCTCGGGTCCTCCTCTCCCGTCACCGTCTCTTTCCTGAATCCTTCATGTGTGAACTGACTGAAGATTCCTCAGCCTGCCCTGATGGGCTCAGGGGAGCAGAGGATTTGTCCTAATCACAGCTCTCCAGGCCTCCAGAGCCTCAGACATCCAGACTGGCTGGCCCCGTGGCAAACATCCCAGGACTTTGCAGGAACAATGGGCGCTGAACTGCAGGTGACCCGACCTGCTAATCGCTGCCTGATTACCAGCTAATCAGTGCCTTGCTGGGACACTGAATCCCAAATCCCTTTGGACTGGGCTGGGCCCTGGCAGGGCCCGTCACCTGGTTAATATGGCAGGGGGTGAAGCAGGGGTCACGTGTACCAGTACAAAGTGGCCAAAGGCTGCCTTCAGGGAAATGGTCACAGGATCTGTCTCTCCACTGCTGGTTCTGGGCAACTGCAGAACTTATCAACAGCACGGAAGTGAATAGAGGCATGGAAATTAAAGGCCAACTTCTGTAGAATTTATGGAAGAAAAAGTTAATCAACCCTTTCAGCCACAGAGACAACAAAGGTTTCTTTTTTCCAGAAATGCAAAAAGAGGTCTTGTAGGAGAAGGTGAATTAACATCTACCACCAACAAGCCCAGGGTACCATCTCCATAATCAGTACTGTTAACCAAATCATCACTCTCACCACCACCTTCACCCCCAACCCCACAATTATCACCCTCACAAGCACCAGCACCAGAACCTGCACTACCAATATCACCAACTCCATTACTACCACCATCAGCATCACCATTACTGCCATCAGTTCCCTGACTTGAAGAGGAGAGTCTCACTATAATCCACAGAATCATAGGTGTTTGTCACCACACCATCACCACCACTACTTCTGGCCTTACTGTGACACCAGAGCCTTCACTGCCATTACAGCTGCCACTACTGATGCTGCCATCACCCCTACAATTGCTGTCACCATTGTCTCCATTATTATCACCCTCCCCAATACTACACCTACTATTTGCTGCACTACAACAGCCACTAACACTGTAACTCCATTACCACCACCACCTTCGCCATTACGATCCCCACCAGCATTACCACGAACCTTACCACCTCCACCATCACTGCCACCACCAAGATCAACAACAGCCCACCGTGATCCCCGCTCCTATCCCCATAACACAACCACCACCGCTGCCATTCTCCCACTACCACACACTGCCATATGCTAGGAAAGCCACTCGGAGCAATGTTTTTTTTTTAAAAAAAAACAAAACAAAACACTGCTTTGAGAGACAGACAAATTTAGAATCTATTCCATAAATACTAGTTGTTTGAATCTGAATAATTAATTAAACTTTGAAAGCTTTGTTTTTCCAAATAGAAAAATAAGAGACAGTAATAGAACCAGCTCTCAGGACTGTGGCTCATGGAAAACATTTGTCTGTTTGCTGCCATTAACTATGCCCAGCTCCCAAACAGGTCGTTCTTCTTCCAAATCCTCTGTGTGTGGACTGACAGAGGATTTCACACACAGCCTCCCCATGGGGACGGGCTGAGGGAAGCTCACTGCTTGAGAGAGCTGTGTAGTTTAATACACAACTTCTATTCCAGCAATTTTGTTTGAAGATGTGTGAGGAGAGAACAATGTTCCCCTTCCTCCCTATCATATGGGCCCTTTGAACCTACCCAACAGCCTGTAAGAAGCACAAGGCTGGTCCTGGCAGTATGGGTCAAAGAAAGTTCCAGCTATGGAATCAGCTATCTGGATTTGAATCTAGATGTGCCTTCTAGGGCTGGGGATGTAGCTCAGTGGCACAAGCACCTGCCCAGCAAGCACAAGGTCCTGAGTTCGATTCCCAATACCAAAAAAAAAAAAAAAACCACCAAAACACTAAATTTGTCTTCTAAAGGCCATCTGACTTGAGATTGTCTCTGCCTCCCTGAGATTCCCTTCTGTCTTTTAAAAACCAGGCAGTGATAGTCTCTTCCTGGGCAGTGATAACCTCTTCCCTGGAGAACTGTGAGACAAGCTAGAGAAAACCCTGCCGATCACCAGGTGCAAAGTAGACTTGCAGTACATTAAGCTGACTTCCTTCACCAATATTTGAGCTTTGAATAAACAATTATCAGGAAGTGGCAAACTGGTCTCTTGCTCAAGAGAACCTTCTGATGGAGGAATAAAACCAAGTCTTCCTCTTCCTTTTGCAGATGAAGCCAGCCCTACACTCGGATTGGTTCTCTGGGTATACTGCAGAGGTCTAATAAAAGGTTACCTTTGCCCAGTTGATTCAGTTCTAGGAAGCTGTTCAATGTTTGACTATATTTCTCCAAACATTTAAAAACAGTTCATCAGGCTAGTTCAATTGAATTATTGCTCCTTGGGAGCTTTCCAAACACTGGATTTCCTTCAGAGAGAGTTGGAACCTATTTCATTCTGGTGAATTCAGCTCCTAGACCCTCTGTGAACCCTGATTCTAAATGCAGTGTGACACCTTGCTGCCCCTGCATGAAGATAGCCCTCCCCACCCTCACATGCTCATGGGGAGTCCTGCTTGTAAGACAGCTTCATGTCTTAGGCTGTCTGAAGCAAGAATGTCAAACAGCTGTCCTGACATTTTGGTAGTGGGCATTAGCACAATGGGTACCCCAAAGGTATTTGCATGGCAAGAAGAAAAGAAAATATCTCATTTCATCAATCAAATGTGGTTCCTCTACATGCTGAGTGAAAAGCATGTCTCAATGAAAGGTCTCTCAGCAGAACTTCCATCTCTGACCTCGTAGCAAAGGTTGCATATGAGGTCAAGACAAGCCATGGTGAATTCTGAACCCACATACATAAATTATTAGGAACTGGCTTTGATAAACTCCGCACCTGGTAGGGAAATGCTAGATCCTCCCCATTGCCATCAGGACAGGTGGGCTGCTTGCCAGGATGAAGCGATTTCTGGTCAGTCTTGTATTCTTTGTGAAATTCCAGATTTAGCTACCACATGAGACACAAGAGATTTAGGGAAGAATATTGACTACCAGACAGCACACAAATTCTATTTTGAATACTTCCTGATTCGACCTCTCCTTGGGATCTGAGACATTTGTCTGGATGGACTGACTCCTTACATTTCACATCCATGTTTTGGCAGAATATAAGATCCTCCTTGGGTCAAGTCCATTTTGAGTGTCTTACTGCTATTAAATCCTCCTAACAACTCTAATTGATTGCTTTCCTTATTTTTTCACTCAGCACCATAGTTTTAAGAACTTAACTACTGCTAAATGGTAACTCAGAAATTTCTTCTAACTGCTATGTAGTGGTGTATCATGGGCATCACTTCTTTACTTCCTCTTTTGCTCAATACTGAGTTAGTCCGCTGCCTCCCTAGCCCAGACACCACAGGTATCAGCTCCATAACATGGAGCTTTTATATCCTCTCTTATGGACCCAAGCAAGGATTCTTTTGATATATTCCAGAAACAGAACAAGTGATTTGAATGTACACGATTGCTCAGTCTTGTAAGCATATTCTTTAGATTGGTTTCACCACTCTCCAGCTGAAGAGCAGTATGTGGTGAATCATGTCTTAGTCCATTTTCTGTTGCTGTAGTAGAATGCCATAGACTGGGTAGATTATAAACAAGAGAAGTTTATGAGGCTCATGGTTCTGGAGACTGGGAAGTCCAAGGATCAAGGGGTCCCACCTGGTAAGGGCCTTCTTGCTGTGTCAGGAAATGATGAGAAGCAGGAGTCACAGAGGAGAGAGAGAGAGACAGAGACAGAGACAGAGACAGAGACAGAGACAGAGACACAGAGAGAGAGAGAAAGAGAGATAGAGAGAGAGAGAGAGAGAGAGAAAGAGAGAAAGAAATATAGAGAGAAACTCCTCCCCTTTATAATGAACCCATTCCCTTGATAGTGCCATTGATCTCTTCATGCTGGTGACACCCCCTTAACCTTATCACCTCTCAAAGGCTCCCATAGCTCTTAATACCATCCCCAAAGCAGTTGAATTTCAGTGTGAGTCTCAGAGGGGACACTCAAATCATAAAACCGTAGCACATGTGCTCCCATATCTGGGGCCAGCGCTTGGCATTACCTGATTTTTTTCACTGTTGCACTTTTGGCAGGGTAAAGCTTTTCTCACTGAGCATGACTCTGCAGTTCTCTAATTACTCGTCAACTTCAACACCTTTTTGTTCTGTATCATTGGATTCTTGCAAATTACTGTAATAGCCTTTGTCTTTATTTTTGTTGGATCTGGTGATTCTTTTCTTATTAATTTACAGGTTTCCTTCATCTATTCTAGATTGATTCTAAGCTTTAGATGTTGCCCATATTGTGTTCTATTTTATTAATGTCATTTTGATATTTTTAAGAAAAAAATACTCAATGTCGCTGTAATCAAATCCTTCAATTTTCTTTTCTGCCTTATGGTTAAGGATTCTGCCTTCTTTGGAAAGTTTTTCCTTACCGCTAAGCCATCAAAATATTCTCCTTAATTATTTTTCTGTTAAACTCCTCGTATTTCCCCTCATATTTAATCTCTTACTCATCAGGAGTCTACTCTGTGTAATACATGACTATAGGAGCTCTTGCCATCTTTGTGGTGCTCAGGTTTTCAGTGCCTTCTCCTACTCCCCGTGACTTATATTCATATTTCAACTCCTCATTTATAAATATGTCTACTCCCCTCCCCGACCTCTGTTCCATTCTTGGGTCTTGGTTCTGGAGCCCCTGCTGTTGTAGGCAACTGAGTTAGATAGAAGTACCATAGGCAGTCAGACAGGTCCTTAAAGGAGGTCCTCAAAGGAGCCAGTGCAAAAGATGAGATATCTTGCCCCTGTGAGAGAAGCAGACACCTCCAGCCTGGGCCAGACCTCAAGACAAAAGATAAAACAAACGCACCCACATACCTCCCTAAGAATAAACATCAGGGATTGGTATTCTAAATAGGTCTCTGTCACCTTGAGAAAGCCAGGGAGAGTTGCTAACACAAGCCTCCTACAGGAAATGACCCTGTTCTGTATTCATGCCCACTTGCTGCTTGACTCCCTTCCCCATTTGATCCCAATTCAATCAATTTTACCCAAGCAATTATACTTGTAATCTTATTGGCTGACTATAGTTTTGTCCCACCTCATGCCCACCTAGTGATTTTCTCTATTTCCCGCCTTAGACTTGCCTTATGTTGTGGATTTTTTCCATAAAAATCCCCAGAAATGGCAAGTTCCTTGGCAACCCAGTAAGGTCCCCATCTGTCTCTCTCTCAGACAGAAGCTTACTTTCCCTCAATAAACATATTCTGCTCTTAACCTCCATCATTCCTAAAACTCATTCTTCAATTTTAGAGAGCACGAACTTGTCCCAGATATCTAGCATGTTGGGAGTTTTTCTCCCCTATATCACTGCCACACTGATTTTACTATGATGGTCCTGTCAAATTTCGGTATCTTTAAGGTAACCCCCACCCCCATATTCGCCTTTCTTATGGTTGGTCTAGGGAAACCTTACTCCTCTGTGTCCATTTTTAACATAGTATCTCTACATTTCATATGAATAAATTTAAGTAAATAAATAAATAAATAAAAATAACTGCCGCTGAGTTTTTAGGGTGTTGGCTTTGTTTTTTCATCATTTGGTTGTAAGATACTTTTCTCCAGGCATTTTCCAGGTGCAGCCTGTTGAGGGCTGAGGAGACTTATTTCTCTTTAGGAGTCCAGGTGAGCACTGTTCTGTTGAAGATGGTGGCTCTCTCTTCCTGTCCTGTGGGGCCCCGGGGCACCCAGGGCAGCTGGAGATCTGCTACTTGGTTCCGGCATCGGGCATCGCTGCAAATGCCTGATGCCTTCTTGAATAATGACTCTGCTCAGGAAACCGTGCCTCAAGGCTCAGATTTCCCTCTATTTAAGCTTGTGGCTTCTTGGCCTGGAGCCTGTTCCCTTCCCAAAATGTTTGTTAGTATAGTGGCTTTTTATGGTGCTTTATGGAAAAATGAAGGGGTGGAGGGGGGATGACTGTATTCTGCAAACCAGCCCATCCTGAACCTTCATTTACTGGAATTTGAGTCCTCTGCATACCTTGTTAGCAGAAAAAAACTTCAAATAGACTTTTTTCCATGCAAGCTTACAATTGGAATGTTCTTCACCTCTTAACTCAGGCCAGGACAAATGTGGCCCAGACTCTGAAAACAGCCAGTTATTTAGAAGCCACACAGCAGCGTTTGCACAACATTTACGACTGCAGTTATCTGCACAAGGATCACCGGGAGGGGCCCAGCGAGACGGAGGGTAGAGGCCACTCCATCCTTGCCAAGTTGACCCTGGGGACACTGCTGCGGGACCCACCCCTGAGCTCCTCAAGACTTAAAGTCACAGCTGGGAAGCTGCTGGGCTGGACAGGAGCCCTCCAGCAGGAAGCGGTGTCTCTGTCTCTGTTTCAGAAGGGAACCAGCAGGATCAGATAAAGCCTGGCCCCTGATAACCAGGGCACTGGGAGAGGAAGAGGGGCCACAACAAGGCCCTCCCGAAATGTCATGTTTTTCTTAGAACTTGGGCCTGTATTGCACACAAATTTGAGATTATCTCTGACACTTATCTGAAATTAACTGTGGTTTTCAAATGAAAAACATTTAAGGGAGGATTAGATAAGAAGGAGGCCTATTTATGATATTTGCCACAAGGGGGGTAAAAAAAGAGAAAAACTGTGTATGTGAGAGAGAGAGGAAAGAGAAAGAGAAAGAGAAAAGACAGAGAGGATTGAGAGAGCACGAGAGAGTGAGAGAGAGAGAGAGAGAGAGAGAGAGAGAGAGAGAGAGAGAGAGAGAGCACAAAATAGTAATGAATGTCTTTCCAGCACCATGAGTCATACCAGGGACTCTTTGCTTCCCACTTATTAATAAGGGAAAAGACAACTTTCACCCCAATCACCTGTATTCTCGTGGCTTCTTAGGGGAAATTCTGCTCCCAAGAAGACTGGATTCCCTTTTCATTCTAGATGAAGTGAGAATTGGGAAACTATTGCTCTGACACACTGAGATTGGCACATGTCAAAATGTTTTATTCCTACAATACAAATGTTGGCCAGTGGTTTCTGGCCCCGAAGGGTGAGCCACAGGTAAAGAACTACCTGGAACAAGTAAGAGAGGTAAAATTGGGAAAGAGGGCAGAGTTCTGCTGGAGATGCCTGGAAAGAGCCTGTGAAATCTTTGTATCCAGATGGACTCATCAGGAAAACTCGGGGAGCACATGAACACAGGTGCTCTGTGCTTTAAAGAGAGCGACTCAACCAAGGATATCTCACTATAATTCTCACTTTACAGATGGGGATATGGAGGCTCAGAGAGAGGTCCTGGTAGAAGGAAAGCAGGGCAGAATTTGAAACAGGCCTGATTTCAGAGTGCACACTCTTAACCACTTCACCAAATGACGTCAATGCACTGGTTTTCATTTCTGTTCCATCTAGTTGATATCATTCCGTTCTGCACACAGCATATGTGAATAGCTGCGGCAAGGGGAAAGAAGGGTGACTTAGGGATGGGTGTTGAGGGGGGAGCTATTCAAAGGAGAAACTCTCCAAGAAGCACAGTAACAACAATCCAAATAAAAGCCAACCTCAATTGCGCATTTGCTGTGTGAATAACACTGCATGTAATTGAATGGAATCTTTGTAAGTTTACTTATGCCATAATGATATATGTTACCCTGGGTCACCTGCATGTTATTGCATATAACATTTGTGTTTTTGCATGTAATCTCTACAAGCACTGTGCATACAAATCCAAGTTAGAGGTAGAAAATAGAGGTTCAGAAGGGGTAAGTGTCATACTAGCCTGAGGTTGAGCCAGGATTTGAACTCTCAAAGGCAAAGGACCACCTATGATGATACTTCTGCACTACTGTGGCATGGGAAGTATCAGCTACTTCCAGTGGCTTTGGGCTATGTCTACAGTATTTTTGTCTTTTTCTCCCAGATGCAAAGTGGCAAAGAACAAACTATCCCAAACAACAAATCTCTAAAGAACAAATGATCCCCAGATCAGCGGGAAATATTTAACCCACATACTTCCTAACTTTTTTGCATGATCCAAAGTCTTATACCACCTTTGCTCTTGGCCAGACAGAAATGGTACTTAATGGACAGTTTTTATAAACCTTCAGCTCTAACCCATGTTTCCTGTGCATTTAGCATGTCTTAATGGAAAGCAAATGGTTCTGTTAGGAATCTATATTCTTTTTTTTTTTTTTTT
>NW_004955522.1:2612450-2626245 GCF_000276665.1 Chinchilla lanigera | reverse complement strand
TTTTGGTTTTTCTCCGGTACCGGGAACCGAACTCACGACCTTGCGCTTGCCAGGCAGGCGCTTTTGCCGCTGAGCTAAATCCCCAGCCCCAGGAATCTATATTCTTGATGCCTTCAGTTATGTACCCATGTCGTTAGAAAAAGCGCACCAACAAAAACATTTTTTAAAATATCCCAGAACAATGTGGAAAGACCATCACTAATTTAAAGAGGTGGACTTCTTTCTTAAATGTCGAAAAGAGGTGAGTCTTTAAAAAGATCCTTGCTAATAGTCACGTTTACAAAAGTATAACCATCCCCCCAGCAAGGTTTTGTTTATCTGCCCATTAAAAAAAAATTAAAACAACTTTTACTTTCAGCTCTCTAAATAAGAACTGTTTTTCCAGCTGTATCATCTAAGGAGGATTCAAGAGGCCCTGGTTTGGTTATAGTTTGATTCAAAATAGAGGGAAAGTTTCTTACACAATATTGCTTGGGCTAAACTGCCTGGAAAGAAGTTTATTTATACTGTTTTATCACACACCTGTTTGGATATGGGCTGTTTTCTGGTATTTAAACATACCATTTCTTGCCAATTGCTTTATCTGCAGAGCCCTGTGGTTTTGCTGCAAATGTTTCTTATTAACTCAGAAAGAAACACCAATTGCCCCATGAAAATTATTAGCAAGGACTACAATAACTGAACTGTTCCTCACTTCTAACAAGTTATCATTGAAGAATTATATCCCAGAAATCCATTCTAAGTACAGGAAAGGCCATTTTTCTCTATTTAGGGGGTAAAAGAAGTAACAAAGCCCTGTTGGATGAACTGTTTTAGTAAAAACATTTTTAAAACCACCTGCTTGTTTTGAGCTAGTATGTTTGGGGGAAAGATAAGCATTACTATTGAGATTGAAGAGGGATAGATTACCCACCCTGGAATTTTTAGGGTACATCCATGGCAACCTTAGAATTGAGGTGAAAGATCTGAATCCAGTGATGTGACCTTCTCTGGGGAATTTAAACCCTAGGTACTGCTTTTACTACCTAGCAGAAAATGTGGATCCTGATAGTTGTCCAGTGATAATTTAGTTCAACACACCAGTATTGAATAGTTAGTATGGCATAAGGTTTGTACTAAGACTTGGAGGGAAGAGATGAATGAAATCAAGTCTCTATACCCAGGAATGCATATTTCATAGGCTGGCACCTAGTAGGCCTTCAGTCAACATTAGGGAAATCTGAAAATTTACATGTAGAATTGACCTCTAGCTATTTATCTGAAGGATTTTTTTCCCCTGCAGCTAAAATTTCAGGTTGAAACACTAGCTTAACAAACTCTATTATCTCTAGCTGTGTAACAAATTGTCCTCAAAAACTAGCAGTTTAACACAATAAACATTTATTATCTCAAGTGCCTAGAGACTGGCGACCCCAAGCATGGCTTAGCTAGTAACTTTGCCTTGAGATCTCTTGGGTTACTCAGCTTTCGATTATGGTAACAGCTCAGCTAAATCAATTTAGAGAGGGAAAAGCTTACAGTGGCTCCCAGTTTTGGAGGTTTCATTCCATGGCTAATTAGCCCGGTGGCAGTGGGGGCATGGCAGCACCGTACATCTCAGTGCAGTATGTAGGGGGAGAGGCCCGTCCCCCTCATGGACAGGATACAAAAGAAAGATAAAGAGTCCCAGAATCTCCTTGAAGCTCCTGATAAAGAAAAGCTCTCGCTGGGCCCCACCGCTCCCAGTAGAACAATGGGCTTGGGGACCTGGCCTCTACCACATGGCCCCTGGGGACATTTCAGATCCAAACTCTTGCACCTCTTATAGGCCACAATCTATTGCTGCCCAGGGCTCCCATTTCATCTTAAGCTCAGCTGCAAGGAGGCCTTCACTGCGTGCAAGCAATCACAGGGCTCTTGGTCTCCTTCCGTCCTTTGTGGAGGCTGCGGTACTGGGAACCTCAGTCCCTCCTTGCTGGCTGAGGCTAGGGAGGATTTCATTTTTTGTTTCTTAACATGGCCACTCCTTAAGGCAGCACATAAAGTGGCAGCTGGCTCCTTGCAGCATGAGTCAGAAAACAAGAAAGAGTGACCAGAAAGGAAGCCACATTCTGTGTGCAAACTGATCTTGGCAGTGACATGCAGCCATGCATCACTTCACCATCATCTTCCTGCTAGATGGCGGTGAGCCAGAAGATCCAGTCCACACTTGGGAATGGACCGTAGATGGGGTGAATACTGAGAGCAGGCCACAGGGGTACCTCCAAGGCTGCCTGGCACATGGATGGAAATCCAAACGGGTGAAGACCTGATCTGCAGCCTCAACTGCACCTCAGCATGAAGCGGCAGCTTCCACAGTGTTTCAGCTCCCTGGCACCTGAGTTGCCCCATTCCCATCTGCATTAGAAGCATTTGTTTCCTCTACAGGGCAAATCTACAGGTGTCTGGCCACAATGCCCGTCTCTTCAAGCCACCTCATAGAAGTATCTCTGAAGAAAGAGCCAGCGACACCTGGCAGGTGCTACTGTGTCCTGAGATGGCAGAGAATGGATAACGCAGCCCCAGCCTTGAAGACCTGGGGTATTTCTCCATCTCCTCTCCAGCATGAATCCCATTTCATCCTTGGAAGTCTAAATGGTGATTGGGAATAATGAGCAGTTCTTTCTTCTTGAAACTGTGAGGATTAAACGGTGTAAGCAGTTAAAATAACGTTGCAAATATTTCAGGTGCACAGTCCTCTATACTCCAAGATTTGTCCCTGCATTCTGGAGTTTAGAAAGTAACACAGATAGTAGATAACCACCCTTAGATATCATAACCGTTAGACCATCAAAAGGCGGAAGTCCTACCATGGGTCATATAGACCAATCTGCACGGATGTTGGCTGTGACCCCAGAGCAGGCTTCCAAAGTCCACTCCAGTGCAGACAATGATGGAGAGATGGGGAGGGGGTAGGAGGCAGTATCTCCAGGAGGGTTTTTGCTGCCAGGGTTTGGCACTAGGGCCTCAGAGCAGTAGCTAATCATTAATAATTACAAAAGCATTGTATTTAATAGTTTACCTGGGACAAGGACAGCGAACAGTGTGCATTTACTGAGGAGTATGCATTTACAGTGAGCCATCAGCTCTGGGAATAAGCATTATAGAAACAAAGGGCAGAGTGACCTGAACGTGTTTATAGCAAGGTTGGGAAAGGTTGCTCTAACAAAGACTTTAGTGTAGACCTGGAAGATAAGTAAAGGTTATAAAGGTGAAATGGAAGAGCAAACACATTCTAGGCTATGGAAACCACATGCACAAAATTTTAGAGAATGTATGATACAGCGGGAGATCCCAGGGAAGCCCAATGACACCAAAGTAGAGAGAACCAGAGAGTGTCTGAGGTCACTCTGCAAAACGGTGAAGGATTTGGACTTTGACTCGATAGGCTAAGAAGAAAAGAAACTACGGAAAGGATTTAAGTGAAGACACAATGTTATCAAACTTCACTCTAAAGGATCATTCTGGCTGGAGCCCTCAGGATACCATCAGCATTAGCATTGTTGCCCTGTTTTCCCCTTCCCGTGGCTATTGCAAACTCAAAAGATACAGATGGTTAAAGAATACAAGGGCTCTGGCTGCTTGCCCTGTTGGAAAACACAAACAGAACTCCTAGACCTTTGAATTCAACACACCAGATTCTGGGTTCAAGTTCCCAGAACCGGTCAAGCAGCACAAATAATAGCTCCCCTCCACTGTCTTGGCTTGAGTACTATTTTACGGATACTCATGCTCATCCTAATGCTGTAAGCGATTGAAGAACTTGAGCATGGGTACCAAGTCTCGGCATAACATCAGTGAGCACAGGACACAGGATCTAGCATTTCTTGGAGAACAGTATGGCACCACCTTACTGATATATTTCTTAACTCCATGGCACTGCACAACTTAAATGACAACAATGGTCTCCGAGAGAATGTAAAATCCTGGATATGAAGTTCTCCAATGGTGCTTACTCCAGAGCCTATTTTCCTATTTGGAAAAGAAAATTTTTGTTTTTCAGTACTGGGAAATGAAACAAAGGCCTTTGGGTTGCGGTATGTCTACAGCCTCCATGCAACTCCCCCAGGACTTTTAATTTTGAGACCAAGTC
Source organism: Chinchilla lanigera (assembly GCF_000276665.1). Lineage (NCBI taxonomy): Eukaryota > Metazoa > Chordata > Mammalia > Rodentia > Chinchillidae > Chinchilla > Chinchilla lanigera. The sequence goes on along the minus strand of NW_004955522.1, from coordinate 2,622,134 downwards.
TAAATCACTAAGTTGTCCAGGCTGGGCTCGAACTCACAATCTTCCTGCCTTGACCTCCCAGATGGCTGGAAGGAATAGAACTGTCTTAGATGACACCGGTGTATAGCAGGGTTGTCTAACCTCAGTTTCATTAATATTTGGGGCAGGATGCTTCTTTGTTGCAGGATGCTACAGCATCCTGACCCACTGGATGCCAGTAACATTTCCCCCAAATGTGACAACCAACATATCTCCAGAAACTGCTAAATGTCCTGTGGAGACAAAAATCAACCTCTAGTGGAGAATCCCTGGTAAAAATCTGTGTACTACAGTGAAGTATTTACATACAGATCCACTATGTCTATTTCATTCTGTTTTTCTGTTAGCCAAAGCAGATAACCTGGCCTAACCCAACACAAACTGGGTGGGAAACTGTGCATGAGTTCCATAAAAAGAACTACAGGTTATGTGACAACATGCAAGGGTGTACAGTCCTCATTCAGGGAGAAGAGCAAACAACTGGAAAGTAAAATTAAAACTAAAGTGTAATTTGTACTGCAATAGTGTGTAGTGTGCTATGCAAATGACATCAGAGGCAAATGAACTAGTCTGAAGAGACATCTCTGCCAAGGGATTTTCAACTGAGACCTATTGCTGTAATCCATTGCTGACCATGTAAAGGATAGTTGTGCTTGAAGAGAAGGGACAATTTCAGGTAGAGGAATCAACACGTTTGTAGGAAGAGGGGTGTTACCTTTTCTAATTGCCTCCCCAAAGCTCTGATATCCATCAATAAAATACAAAAACAGCTATTTCTAGTGATGGAATTTGTTTAATATTTACTAGGTTCCAGGCACCGCAGTGTAAACAGCTTGCGATCTTGGTCACAATATACTCACAATCCAGTTGGACAGAATAGATATATCATTATGTTGGCAGCCAATGAGACATATCAGAGAACAGTGCCAGACAGTGGGGACCTGGAAACAGTTCAGAGGCACCCTGAGGATCTCAGGTGCAAAGGAAGAGGAGGGATAGTGCTTTTTTGAATCTGAAGGATGGCACACAGAAAACAGTTAAGATGGCCGCACTCCTGGTATGAAGGATAGTGAAAGCCAAGATGGCCGACTAGGCCAGGAAGGAAACCTGTGAAGCACAGAAAGAAAGAAATCTGTGAAAGGAGGTAAAATTTGAACAAGACAACTAATGATTTTAGTTTTTACATGTGAGTACAAATTTAGGGATTGTAGCTGGTGGGTAACAGCTAATGAAGAAGCAGACTTATTTAAAAAAAAAAAAAAGGGTCTTCTAAGACCCTCCTTCTCAAAGTGACATCCATGGGCCAGGGCCCCAGTGTAACCTGGGAGCCTGTCTGAGTGCACATCAGGTTGTCTACCTACAGCACTGCTGGTCTGAGTCTCATTTGCCCAGGATTTCTGGATAATTCTGATGCATATTGTACTTGAGAAGCGTTGCACTAGAAGACCAAGTTGAATGGAGTAAAATGAGGAACGATAGCAGAGGAGGTGGTAAATTAAGACTCCTGCAGGTTTCTAGTACTAACTCCTAAGGACTTCGTAATAACAGAGACATGAGCAAATGTAGACGAAGAATGAGCAAGGTCCAAGTTTGCATGGCTGCAGTAGAAAATATAGAAACTGAGTGACGGGCCTGAGAATGCTGGTGCCATGAAGAAAACAGGAAAGTCAAGGCCTGGGGCGGTTGAGATGAGGAGGAAAACTGAGAAAGAGGAACTCAGACATAAGGGATTTGATCAAAAATATGGAAAATGTTTAAATAAGAATTCATTACAGTAGAAAACAGATTGTCATCAACGTCCCTCAGGGAACTTTCCTTTGTTCTCAGCACATTCTGTTGTTCTTGCTACTTTCTGAAGCAGTTCTGGAAGTCCTCGTTTGGGGCAATCTTTAGTTGTGCTCACTATTGTGGTTGTTTTTATGTCCTGAATCAATGGAAAATGTTTACCTTTCATGGTCATTCTGACTTTACCGGAAGAGCTAGAAGCCATATGGTACCAGATCGAGGGAATAAGATGGGTGAGCACACATTGCATGTTTTTATGAGCCTGCCTTTCCATTGGATGACACTCAACAACAATTGTTCCTGTATTTTTAATTACACCTCCTAAGGATGTATACTCATTAAAAAGGACTTCCAGAACTGCTTCACAGTGTGGCAAGGATGACAGGGTAAGTGTGTTGGAAGTGAGGGAAGCAATTTTAGGGGGATTACTGGTAACATATCTTTTGCTTTAATAATTTTTTACATTTAAACATTGACCCTGATCACCCCTTGTATTGAGTTTGAATGTCCACTATTTAATAATGGAAATCTTGGGGCTGGGGATTTAGCTCAGCGGCAAAAGCGCCTGCCTGGCAAGCGCAAGGTCGTGAGTTCGGTTCCCGGTACCGGAGAAAAACAAAAAAACAAACAAACAAAAAAACAAATAATGGAAATCTTAAATGCTATTATAGGCGATTGAAGGCAAGAGCAGAATGTCTTCTCCTTGAAGGAAGCATTCTTTGGTCCTCCACTGTTTGCACTTATTCAAGAACTATCTGGCATGGAGCTGATTCTCAGAGAACATGTAAAATATATGAATAGCTGGGAGAAATTTGTATGTAAGTGCTAGGATTAGCTCTTAGAAAAGGTTGCCTAGCCAGGATGGGAAGTGTAGAGCAGGCTTCTGGAGAATGAGGTGTAACCCACCTGCCTGCTTGTACCCCCAGGAATGCAAACTCTGGCACCCACCCAAGATCAACCGAACTCCTACTCTTTTAGATGGACCCTATGCTCTGAATTACACCGAGCTGCCTAAGAGATTGTCAGGTATTTCAGATCTGAAGAGTTTATTACAAAGAGGGAAATATAACAGCAAAAAAGGGTCAAGATAAAAATCTGGGCAGTGTCCTTTATTTGGAGACAAAATATGCACAATAAAGAAAGGAAGTGAAAACAAATGTGGATTACACTACTCTCGATCCATCAGGATCCTCTCCCCACTTAATCAATTTCCCTGCCAGGGTTACCAGTCACAGTCAGAGTACTGCCTGGTGGGGAATGCCCTGTTTTAATGTCTTTCAAGAACAACATGAAATTTACCTTCAAAATTTGTTCAACAAGCATTGGTTAAACTCTTGGTGTGTCCAAGATATTGGCAAGGTATAAAAGTCTGCAATGAGCTCCAGAGATCTAAAACTTAGTAAAACACAGGCCCCACCCTTGCAATGTTCCTTGTCTTGTGTGACAGACCCAGACAGTGGTTACTGTTTAAGGAACCTATGATAGTCCCTCAGGGAAAAAAGAATCACTACAGCCCCTGTTTCGAAGACCTTTAGAGGATGGATGAATATGTTCTTTGGATATTGAACTTATTCATGGCCCTACTTTGACTCAGCACTATGTTTTAGACAAAAGGTTGGAAAACACCTTGGAAATGAATAGGTTTCAAAATAATTAGTGTACATCACTTGCCGGAGATGTCCAGGACTTCCCTAGGTATCATTGTATACAAATAAGAACTTAACATCTGCCACAGTACACCAGCATGAGACAGGCATCATTAGCCCTGCGTCCCAGGTGAAAGAGAAAGAGGCACCGGGAGGAACAAAATTGGTACCAGACAAGGTGGAGGATGGAAGACAGCAGAAACCTTGGCAATGAACAAAAGCAGACTTTCTTCAAAGGTCTTTTTCTTTTTTTTTTTTTTTTTTTTTTTTTTTTTTTTGCCGGTACCGGGAATTGAACTCATGACCTTGCTCTTGCCAGGCAGGTGCTGTGCCGCTGAGCTAAATCCCAAGCCCACAAAGGTCTTTTTCATGGCCCTTGTGAACTTGGAGTAGTTATTCAGTCTCTGTATGTCAAAAGTCTTCATTTGATAAATAGATAATAAAGATACAGTAAGCCCATCTTACCTGTGATTTTGCTTTCCATACTCAACCATGGTTGAAAATATTGAATGGAACATTCCAGAAATAATCAATTCAAGAGTTTTAATTATACATCATTCTGAGAAGTGTGATGAAATCTACAACATCCCAAGCCTCCAAGATACGAGTCCTCCCTTTGCCTGGCTTCTCCATGCAGTATACGCTACTCATCCGTTAGTTATTTAGTAGCTGTCTCTCAACTATCATATCATCTCTCAGCATATCACAACGCCTGAATTCGAGTAACCTTTATCATTTGACTGAATAATGGCTCCAAAGCACAAGAGCAGTGACAGAGGTAATTTGAATACGACAAAGAGAAGCCTTAAAATGCTTCCTTCAAGGGAATGGTAAAAGTTCATGACTTAATAAGGAAAAGAAAATCTATAATAAGCTGAAGTTGCTAAGATCTACAGTAAGAACATATGTTCTATCCATGAATAAGAAAAATTAAATCCACGCTAGTTCTACTATGCAATGTCAAGCTGTTAAAGTTACTGCCACAGTGCATGAGAAGAGATTCGTTAAGATGGAAAAAGTGTTAAATAGTAGGGCTCATGGTGGCCTTGGCTTCAGGCATTCCATGGGGTCTTGGACAGTTTCCCTGCGGACAAAGGGGAAGCTTTTCTATTAGTACACAGACCAAACAGGAAGAATGGGTCAAGGAAATGACACCAACTGCCAGCAAATCATTTACTGAGCAATCCCATCCATTAGTCCTTAAACAAAAGAGCATTTTGATTCACCTAACCTAGCACTTGATATGAAAGCTGGTGACAGGTGGGGAGAGCCCCCGTGATAGCCGTGCATAAGCTCAGGGGTCTCTGTGCACAGTGTATTTCTGGCTTCTGTCTTAGAGACCTGGTATCCAGCACCTGGTACATCATAAGCTGTTCTGGAAGTAGCTCCACCTCCATGAGGCCAGAAGGAAATGTCTCAGGAAAAGGCTGGTCACAGAGTTGGTATGAAATTGTCTATTCACTTAAACCAGAGCACCATCTGAGGTTGTATACCCATGGCCCATGTTCCCCAACAGCCAAGCTTGGCCTGTTCTGGCCCTCCTGCCAGCCCACAGAAGTTTTGCTGTCCTGCCATACAAAAGAGCTTGGACCTCTGCTCCACCACTGCGCAAGCTGAGTTTGTAACCGTGAACTCCAGGAAGTTACCTTTAGAAGAGCAAATCAGAAGGATCCCGACACCCAAGAGCCATTTTCAAATGCATGGGCTGTGCTGCAGACTTCTGCTGCTGCTCCAAGCAGTAAGATGGGAAACAGAGGACCTGTGTGGACCTTTCCAGCCACCAGGTATCATGAGTGACTTATGTGACAAGATAGAGCATGTGTTCGTCATTTCTGCACCCCCAGCAGAAGCCCTGAATATCTAACTCCAGAAGAGCTCAATGCACTCAGAAGCGAGGTGGCATTAGGAGCAATCACTAAAGGGGCTCTCTGCCTGGCTGGTCTTCACAGCACACAGATGAAGCTCAAACAGAGGAAAACATGCACATCATCCAAACTACTCGGGGCAGGATAGAAAACAACAACAGCAAGAAAACCTGTAGAGTCCAAGAAAAGCTGAACTCCACATTTAGACTTTTAAGTTAAAAAAATAAAATAAAATGAAGGAAAAGTTTTATTTGTTTCTTAGAACAGAAATGATTGGAAACAAGATAGAGAAGAAACTGCAAACTTTTTGGTAGAATGTCAACTCGAGGCAAGAAACGAGAAAAGGAAGAGGCAAAGAGACAAAGAATTAGGTGGGAAGAAAGAAAAAGAAAGGGGTGAAGGGGTGAATTTGGAGGGAGGAGGGGAGCGTGTAGGGCTACATTCTTCCATATGTACAGAAGACCCAATATACAAGGCCTCTGATACTTTTAGGAGTCAAAGGTAATGTTTTAAAATGAGAAGAAAAAACTGAATATAACAATAATGTACATGTGTCACTGAGTCTTCCTTGTGTTATGTTTATCAATTATGTAGTAGCATAATTCATTTGCTCTCTTTCTCTTTCTCTTTTCTCTCTTCCTCCCTTTAATGGAAGAAGCAATACACACAAGCAGAAATGATGAGAGACTTTAGGTCATAACACAGTCCTAGAGATGAGGAGAGGAAGAGACGGTGGTGGGGATTGGGCTGGAGCAAGCAAAGAAAACAAAGATAAAGGGAGATAGGATACCATTGTGCGATTCTGAGCTTGGAGATAATGGTTGTTAACGATTCTTCTGAGGTAGCTCCTAATGTGTTACCTAGTTGGAGAACCGGATTGCAGACTTGTATGCAATTACTATGCATTGCGTTTTAACATTCCAGGGATCATTAATGCACTAGAGAAAGATTTACAAAGACAATACGTTACTTTAAATCATCCAGTGTTTCCTCATCTTGTCTGTAACACATTTGTGGGTTTAGATTACTTAAAACCTTTCAAGTCATATTTATGATTATTAAACTTTAGGGAAGACAAAGGCGAAAGCAAAATCTTCACCCTTGGAGCAACAGGCTTCCCTTTCCTAACGTGGCAGTTGCTAGATTTGATTCTTCCTTTCCTGAGTACAGTACAGAGGAAGCTTTCAAAGTTCTGGTCTCTGTAGGCATCGCTCTTACCTTACAACTTTCATGGTTTTTATTTTCAAGAGGAGCGTGTTCATGCTGTGGTCCAGCAACAGCTGTCAGGCCTGGCTTCCTCTTACAGACCCAGGAAGTGGCGCCCTGCGGAGATTAGATGTCTTTGTATAGCTAATTTCTCTGCAGTCCTCAAGGCGCTCTCCAAAGACAAGGACAGATACTATGTCAGTGACAAACTAGCCAGGCTTATTCTGCATAGACTGAGGTTGAAAGGGGAATTTACAAAAACTATGCCCTTCTTGAGGATTTCATGACACCATAAAACCAAACTCAACTGTTTAGTTCTTGGACAAATATCAAGGTAAGCTGCTGTGTACCTCAGTGTCTGCATTTGCTAATGTGACAGGCAGCACCTCCTATGCCAGGTTGTTGTCAGGATTAAAAGTAAATCATATATGTGAAGCGCTAAGTATGTGCTTAACAAATATTACTCATCAACCAAGAAAGGGTTACCAACTTCGCTATTGCTACTTAATTTTCAGTTCTTCCACTGGTTACTAAACACATGATATATAGTGAACAAAAATTAGAAATATAAATTATAGTATAATATAATATATAGTATAGTAAAGTATAAAGAAGAAAAAACACCTTAGCTAAAAGTAACTGATGTGACATTTTAATGTACATACACCCCACCCACTCAAATGTTTAAAAATATTTCAGCACAAACTATTGAGACTAACACCAGCTAATTACATATATATTATTAACTTAGGTATGATTTATAATGGTTGCCAAAATAATAAATACTTAGAAAAATTCTATCAAAAATGTACACAATCTTTATGAAAAATAGACCAGGTTAGCTTATATGATAAAAGAAAATTTCAGTATACACAGATCTAGATTCTGGTCCTGGGTGAGCAGACTACAAGTTGGAAATTCTTCCCAAATTAATCTATATTTAATTTCAAAGTAATTCCATCCAAAACTCCAGCCAGAAATTGGGAAGATGATTACTAGCATTTCAGGTCAAAGATGAGACAGAGGGCTAAATAGTCAAGAACATTTGGAATAAGTTGAAAAAATAATAGATGTACTAGGTATTGAAGTTTATTGTAAATCTAAAACACTTATGGCATCAATATATGGAGAGAAAGACCAAGGAACTGAACTGCACACTCCAAAATAGATTCCAACATTTGCAGAAACAACATGGAGTATAATGGGCATAGAAATCAGTAGAGGAAATGGACCACATAATCATGATTCCTGGTACAGCTGGTGTTCTAAAAGAAGATAAGCAAATTAGATCACTTCCTCACTCCATACACACAAAAATTATTTCCACATAGATAAAGATACAAATGTGAGACATGAAACTAAAAATTTAGCAGGACATATAGAAAAGTATCTGTGTGATCTGTGATAGGGAACGATTTCTCAGTAACAACCCAAAATGCATAATCAGAAAATTATGATAAATTTGGCTTCATTAAAATTTGAAAAATTTGGGCTGAGGATATAGCTCAGTGGCATAAGCGCTTGCCTGGCAAGCCTGAGGGCATGAGTTCGATTCCCGGTACCAAAAAAAAAAAAAAAAAAAAAAAAAAATTGAGAAATGTATACCACAAAACACTATAAATGAAACCAAAAGGTCACAAAGAAATATTAATGGTATTAGCAATATACTCTGGTTACCAACTCTGATATCAGAGTTGGTAACCAGAGTATTTTAGAGTCAATCAGGAAAAGATCATTAATAAAATGAGCAAAACATTAACTAGGTAAATTATAGAAGAGAAAACCCAAAAGGTGAATAAATGAATGAAAAGATGCCCAGTGTCACTAGTTACGAAGGACATTCAAACTAAACCAGCACTAATACACCCTTTTACACCCATAAAATACTCTAGAATTGAAAAGTCTAACAATGCCAAGTATTGGCAAGAACACAGAACAAAGTAGATCTCATGCTTTCATGTGGAGAGTGTACATTTTTACAATCATATTGGAGAGTAGTTTTGCAAAATCTAGGGCAACTAATAATGAGTACTACTGAGACCAACAATTCTACTCCTTGACATAGACATATCAAAACAATTTAATAAATAAAAACAAATGCCTTTATCTGAGGACATAGTTCATTGGCACAAGCACCGGCCTCGAAAGCAGAAGCTCCTAAGTTTGAATCCTGATACCAAAAAAATCCAAAATTAAACCTCCAAACACAACATTGCATGAAAGAAGAAGGTCACTGGGTACACGAAACTTAAAATACAAGGACAATACTATTGTGCTATTTATGGGCATTTTTATACTTACTACACTTACAAAATGGGATCATAATCAGCCAATTCAGCAGTTACTTCAGGGAAGGTGAAAGATGGAATGGAAGAAGTTCAATGGATTTCAAGTGTCTTAGTAACTATTTTAGTTAGGGCAAGAATTGCCTGTCAATATAGTCAGACAAAAACTTTTCACAGAGTGGAATGATGACCACACTGACTACATTGTATTATTCTCTGTATTTTTTCCACATACTTGAAATATTTCCTAATGTGACAAGTATTTATATTTTAAATCACTTGACCAATGTCCATTACAACTGTAGTTGAAGAATAAAACTCAATTGTTCATAAATATGCCAAACGAAAACATATTGGATAGGGCCGGGAATATAGTTCAGTGGCACAGTGCCTGCCTAGCAAGCATGAGGTCATGAGTTTGATTCCCAGTACCAAAAAAAAAAAAGCACCTTGGTAGAGAAATAAAGCCTGGGGAGGAAAGAACTCCTGGGAATGGAACTATTAGATGGAAATAGAGTCCTTTTTTAAAACTGTCTGGTATCTTCTGGAATTTTCTCCTATTAAATTCTGAGCCATTTGTACAGGTCCTATGACATGGGAGAATCCAGCATCTCAAATATGACCCATCCCCCAGGTTCTATTCCTTTCCTCCCTAAGAGGTGCCTGTGAAAAACCATCTCAGAGTCACTTTGCATTTCACCTACTGCCACCGCAAGAAACACAGAACAAAAACACTTAGACCGGAGCCAGGCGTGGTGGCGCACACCTGTAATCCCAGGACTTGGGAGGCTGAGGCAGGAGGATTGTTGTGAGTTCAAGACCAGCCTGGGCTACAAAGTGAGCTCAAGGCCAGTCTGAACTGCATAGCGAGACCCTGTC
>NW_004955522.1:2565051-2612350 GCF_000276665.1 Chinchilla lanigera | reverse complement strand
ATAATGGGCTTTGATAAAGACGTACACTTTAGTGAGCTCAAGGCCAGTCTGAACTGCATAGCAAGACCCTGTCTCAAAAAAAAAAAAAAAAAAAAAAAAAAAGTTTAGACCACAGCCAGCATAAGTACAATACCTGAGCTGTGAAAGGAGCAGACAAAACGCAAGTGGATGACTGGCCATGCTCCCTGTACCTTCTCTGAAGGCAAGATAGGGAGGGAAATCTAACCAGGCTCAAACTCTGCAGTACCTGAAAGGCAAAATCAATATTGGGGAGGGGGTATCATTTAAGATTGGAGACTGTAAGAAAATTTTCTCTCATTATTATAACAATAAATATAAAATGAGAAACAAACCCATCTGCCTACATACACACACATAGCTTGGACAGTGCAGACGGAGTCCTAACAGCACACACATGACTTCCTGTCTGTACGGTGTGATCATGACACCCCTGTGCTGCTGTCTTTGTTAGTAGCCTCATTGTTCACAAGACCCTTGTCCCGGCAGTGGTCTTCTATCAGGGAGGAAACCTCCAAAGATCCACCAACCATTCCCTGGGAGGCCCTAGTGCCCTCATGAACCACTGTCCTTATTGTTTCCCTCAATCCTTTAGGAAGGAAGAGCATATCTTATTGCTGATACTAGGAAATGAGGGTCTTCCTCAACTTCAAATTGCATTCATAATACCAACAACTGGGGCTTGATGAATCTTGAAGATTTTGCATTGACGATCTATCTCACTGAATCATTACAACGTCTCTAAATGCTTTGTGCTGATATTGTTCTCATGGTACAGATGAGAACAAGTGGGCTGTGTGTGTCTTCATTTGTGTCTGCATTTATTTTGTTTGTTTGTTTGTTTTCCAGTACCGGGAATCGAACTCACAACGTTGCGCTTGCCAGGCAGGCGCTGTGCCACTGAGCTAAATCCCCAGCCCCTGTACCTGCATTTCAAAACCAGTGTGCTCTACTATTTCTATTGAAAAAAGGTGGCCCATTCTCCCACCCGGAGACTGATTCTAGAACCTTTATTTTCCATCAAAGAAGAAACCTTTCCCTTTCTCTCTTAGCAATGAGCTTCCCGAAGCAGTTGTTCTCAACTTGACCCTGTAGTTCTGCAGCATCTGTGACTAGCCAACATTCCCCTTTAGCCCATTGCCTACTCCCTTACTCCACCTCAAGAGGAAAAAATGGCCATTGGCTTCCAAATGCCTAGAGGACCATTCTGAAAGAAGACGGTATGGGGCCACAGAGCCAGCCCGGACCATTTGGCAGGCTGGGCCACGTGGTCCAGGCCATGGCGCCACACGAGCATGCAGCGATTTGTAATCAGTGGGGAGTGATTACACATTGTTTCTCACCCATAGGCACAAGGGGGCCCTGACGGGATAATGAGATGCAGCTGATGGAAAATCGCAGCTGACTGTCGCCAGCGTGAGGAGCTTGCACAGCCCTCCAGTGCTACAATCGAGCACTCTCCACTGCCACAGCCAGGAGCAAAGCCATGGAATTTTAATGCTAAGCCACCTCGCATTGCCAAGGGAAACGGACTGGAAGGTCCCCGGTTAACTATTAGATAATTGGGTAAGAACAGGATCCAGGGCTCGCTTTACACAAACCACAAAACCTCCCAGGCTGGGCTCCAAAGAGCTTTCCAAACAGGAGAGCACAGCCCGATAGGCAGTGTTAGGACAGCATCTGAACACACACTGGTACAGATGGAGTCTCTTTGTCTTGCCTGGCCCCGGAGACGACGGTGTTGACTCCGTGCATTACCTGTGCAAGGCTTGGGAGTGACACCAAGTGTTTTCCTCACTGTGCTCAATGAGAGAATCTATGTAAACTCTCTTTCCATGGATCAGTTCGTTAAGGGCCAACTTGAGCCCATTTACCCTTCTGTTGTCAAGGAAAAGCAGCTGTTCGCTTAAATTGAGGTTTCCTTCTTCCATGACAGTCATTGCCATCTCCTCAGTAGGAGATAATGGACTTGAACCTCCCAGGTAGATGTGAGCTGCTTGAGTCTCTACCACCCTGCAAAGGCCACTGAAAGTGTTGTTCCTGAAGAAGGTCCCACCTGAATTGGCCTTAGTACTTAATCACTATTCCCCCGTGGACCTGCAAAGAAATCCCTAGGATGAATTTTTCAAGAGCCCACCTCTGGCTCCAGACCTTTAACACAGTTTCCTTCCTAACCATTTCCACCTACTGTATTTAGGCTGTGAGACCCCTGAAAGACTTCTGACACCCACTCATCATAAGAGAGGTGAAATTCAACCAGTGAGTGGCCAGAGAAAGTGCCTACAACAACCAGCACAAACTGTTCAAATGAGTCAACCTCTTAGTCTTACTTAGTTTTGTAACAGCTTACAATATTACTTTTTAAATTAAACCTTTTATTTTGAGAAGATGGTAGATTCATAGACAATATTTTTAAAAACGCAGAGATCCCATGTAGACTTAATTCCATTTCTACCAATGGTAACATCTTGCAAGAATATAATATAATATAATATCCCAGCCGGGATGCTGACGTTGACACAAACTTGTGATTCGTGGGTTTCCTATTTGACTCACTAGTTCTGTGCAGTTTTATCACATGGGTTGGCTCCTGTATCCAGAACTGTGGTCAAAATACAGAAGAGTTTCATCACCACCAGAACACTTGGAACTGCCCTGAGCCAACTCCCTTCCCAGCCTGTCTCTGACCACTGGAAACCACTAATCTGATTTCCATTTCTGTAATAGTCTCACCTTGAGAATGCTCTATAAATGGATCCTGTAGTGTGTAACTTTTGGGAACGGACTTTTTACCACTCAAGATAGTATTCTGGTTCCACCCCACTGATAAATATATCAATAGCTCCTTCTTGTTCGCTACTGAGTAGTGTTCCATGGTACCGATGGACTACAGTTTAACCATTCTCCTACTGAGGGACATCTGGGTTTACTTTCAGACTGAGGTGATTTTGAATAGAATAGTTCTGAATATCCATGAGCAAGTTCTGTGTGAACATACATTTTATTTTTTCTGGGATAAAGATCCAAGAATGTACACCTGGGTTATATAATGTGATGTATGGGATTGTATAGGAAATGGCCAAACTGCTTTCCAGAGTGTCTGTATCAATTTACATTCACACCAGAAGTATGATTGATCCACTTTCTCTATCCTCACTAGTTTTTGGTGTGGTCACTGCTTTTACTTCTTTTTTTTTTTCCATTCTGATAGGTACATCTTGATACTGGAGGTTTAGCTTTTACATAGTGGCTGGTGGTATGGAACTTCCATGAGTTACTTACTACCTGTAGGGTCTTCTGCAGTAAAATGCATGTCCATATCTTTTGATCATCTGCCCATTTTCTAATTGGATTTCTTGAGATTTTTACTGTTGACTTTAAGAGTTCTCTAAGTACTCTAGACACTACTGCTTTGTTGGCTATGTGGTGAAGAAATTTTCTTCCAGTCTAGAGCTTGTCTTCTTATCCTTTTTCTGAGATCTTTCAGAGAAAAAACTTTTTTCCTTGCATAGATGTTATTTTTAGTGTCAAGTCAAAGATCTCTTAGAGGAGACTTAGATAATAAAGAATTTCTCATTTTTCTGTAAGCTTTACACTTCTACATTTGCATTTATAATTGTGATGTATTTGAAGTTAATATTTTTATGTTACGAAGTTAAGTTGAGATTTTCTTCTTTTGTCTATGATGTCCAGTTGCTCCCACACCATTTATTAAAAATCTTGTCTTTTTTCTACTAAATTGCTTTTGCAACTTTGTCAAAACAGAATTGAGCATATACAGTATATGGAGAAAAACAAAGTTCCAGGACAATGTGTACAGTATGATCTCATTTTTACTTAAAAAACATATATAGTTAGGTATAGTTGTTATAGCTATAGTTATAGTTATAGTTATAGTTTTATAGTTATAGTTTGTGTCTAGATGCCACCCAAAGCCTCATATAGTCATGAGGGGTGGATTTTTAGAGGAGGCTGAATCTAGATCGTGATTGATTCACGGGCCAATGCTGGGATTATGGGTGTGAGTGGCAGGGAGCCTGCATACAATATAAGGGACACAAAAAGTCTTATCTCCCTCCCCTGCATGTTACTTTTGCATTCTTCTGCCCCCATGAGTTGTTGCATTCTGCTATGTGCCCCTCTGCCTTAGAGCCAACCAATTATGGATGGACACCTCTACAAACTGCGAACTAAATAAACCTTTCCTCCTTTAATTTTGGATGTTGGGTACTTTGTTTCAGCAACAAGAGAAAAGTAACTAAGACACATGTAAATATATGTATGCATTATGAGCTCATTTTACTTAAATATAAATATATATGTATCTTCATATATATATGTACGTATTCACAATGATGTATATTGTGACTACCTGTACAGGTTAAGGTGGAGGATTTTTGGCTTATATGCTTAGGATGATAACTCTTTTGCTGGGTATTTATTACATGACTGTTGCTATTCAATATTTTACAATTAATTAAGGTGCCATTGTATTAAAATGAAGATGATGATGATTATGGCCTGTGTTTAGATGTCCCCTCAAAGCCTCATGTGGTCATAGGGGTGGCTGGGGAGTTGAGGGCTTCCTCAGAAGTGGCTGAATCTAGAGGATGTGGTCCTGGGATTAAGAATGTATGATTACTAAATCAGTCCACTTATTGGTTTAGCACCACCCTAATCCTGGTAGGCCAAACAGAGTATAAAAGAGGCAGAAAAAAATTTACTAATGTCTCTTGCTTACTTTGCTACCTTCTGCCTGCGATAAACTATTTCTCCTCTGCAAAGCCTGTCTGTCGTATGTCACCCTGCCGTGGAGCCAGCTGATTATGAGGATTGAAACCTCTACAAACTGTGAGCTAAATAAACCTTTCCACCTTTAACTTTGGGTGTTGGCTATTTTGTCTCAGCAATGAGAATAAAGTAACTAACACAATGATGATCATGATTACTCAGTTATTGTTAATGCTTACATAGCCAGAGACTGCCCTTAAATCCTTTATGTATATCTTCTCCTCAATTATCATGATATCCCTATGAGTTAATTGCTATTGTTATTCTTGGGTAACCACATGAAAACAGGTCTAATGCTACAGAACAAGAAAGTTCTAGAGATGTAAATCCAGGTGTCTGACACTATAAAAGCCCTTGGAACATCTGCATTGTGCTATCTAGTTGTGTGTTGCTTAAATTATTTGACAACATGGAGTCATGACTTTTGTATTTACCCAGAGGAAAAAATAATGCTTGAAATAATATAATCTGATTTTCACAAGAGGAGATAATGCCCTTTCTTAAACCACCTTAGCTGAAAAGTCAATTTACCAGTTGTATGAGTCTATGTATGGTCTCTGAGAATACTATATTCTCTAAAAGACCTTTAACCCCTAAAGAAACATATAAATCTTTCAGAATATTCTACTGATTTACAGTTCCTAGAAAGAAATCGTTCTTAAAAGAATACATTTGTTTCTTATGAATCGTGCTTGGCTGGCTTAGGAGGAGTCCTGAGAATTAAGTGGACTCTACAATGTCTCCTCTATATTCTAAGTAAACAAGTCAAAGCCAGAAAGCTCTGTGGCAGAACTTGACCCAAACACACAAATCTTTATGGTCCAAAGCCACCTTGATAGAATGCACTCAAAGGCAAACAGAGCATTCTTTAAATATTTCTGGTGAAGAAGGGGGTGGTGAGTCTTTATTCCTTAGCAAACCCCTAGAAAGGAAATAGTAAATAAGTTTAAGAGTGCATTCATTAAAATGTGTAAGTATTTACTGGGCTAACAACATCCCCATAGCCCCAAATCCTGCAGATGAGGAAAAAAAGGGGGAGGATCGGCATAGGTGTCCCATAGCTCACCCCTAATCTCCTTACTTTATACTTTTCTGATCTGCTGATCTCTCCTCACATACTCAAACCTCTACAAAAAATAAACATCAGCAATTAAAATATAAGTTAAAAAGTAACTGAAACAAAAAACGATACATGACCTCAAAACAAAATGATAGGAATTAACAGTGGTTGGTACATTACATACTGTTATCTTCAATGAAGTTGCTCAGTCCACCAGATATACCAGATGTAGGAATGTAAGACTGATCAAACAATCAAAGACAGAAACAAGTGATAAAAAAGACATGGAAAATGATGCAGCGCTTCACCATACAAGATGGTAGGAGTTCAACAGTGTTTCTCATACCGCATATTGTTGTTTTCAGATGAGTCGTTCTGATTACCAGATTCAAGTGTGATTTTGTCCTCACTGTTGTTTTGTTAGTTTGTATCTTTAAAATAAAAAAGTAACTGAAACATAAGAAGTAATTGAAACACCACATTCCCCCAGGTGCTGTTATTTACGGACGGGAGGGTGTTCTTTTGTTACTATCTTTTTCTCTGCTCTTTTTTTATTTTTGATAACAGTGGACTTGGTTTGGGCCATGCCACTTGGTTTCATTTGTATTCTTATAACACTCTTCTGACTTCTGCTAGTTCCAGCCTCTTTCCTCTTGGGCCCATCTTTGCCACACTTCCAGATTAACTGTCATAAGACATCACAGCGGCCATGGAACACTTTTGCACAAACACCTTCAGTGACTCCCCATTTCCTACTGGTGCAAGGACAAACTCTGAAATTGGAGATTCAAAGATACTCACAAAATTTCCCCAATCTCACTTTTTCTGCCATTTCTCCTACCACTGCCTCACCTCCCCAGCCACTCCATCCAACCAAGAGAAGCATTCCTTCCCTCTTCTGTGCTTCAAGCTGAGCCTTCAGTCTGTGCTGTCCATGTGGTTCAGGTGGCCATATACTTCCACTTCCACAGCTATCAGAGCCCTCTGCCATAAAATTTTTCCTTTCCTTCAATAGCTGAGACCTTGAACATTATCCTCTCACTTTACCAGTAAGCATCCTTACAACCTTCTCCTTGTACTCTTAACAATATGAGTTAGGTAATAGTGTGCTGGTAAACATTTAACAACCAGCTCACAGGGTGGCAGAGGTGGGTAATTACTTTCCTATATGCATACATACATTTATTATAAATGCTGCTAACATAAATAATATAAAGCACATTTACAAATCATAATGAAATATTCAATACTTTTTGTAAATTCCATATAGCCCATTGATTGTTCTTTTGTTCTTTTATTCTTTCTTCTATTTTGTCAGTTATATCTATAGTCAACCCATGGTTGTAAATGACAGAAAAGGATAGTTCCAACGTGAATATTTGTTGATATTTTTGTTTACATTGATGAGTAAACTGCAACTTCGCTTAACGACTAGTACTGTGAGTGACTTCTTTGCACACTTGGAGAATAGTTTCCAAATTGTGGAAGAGCATTGGTTCATGCTTTTGTGCTAGTCACAATATGATGGTTGTATACACTGTACAATCTTGTGGTTAACCTGCACTATAAATGTAATCTCCAAGAGCTCTTGAGTTTAATCAAAATTACAATAAATTAAGCCCTGAGTTGGAGTGTTTGCTTATGTCCCTGGTGTAAATTTTCCTACCATGAGTGATGGTCAGATTCCAACTCCATGGTGCTGGACAAGAAATAGGAAGAGAAATATGATAACATCCCAACTAGGTCGTTTGCATTATACAGGTGCCATAGATGTCAATCCACTGAAGAACATAGCAAAGTGTAATACAGTGGGGAAGTTCAGAGTTTGGAGGACTTAACACCCTTTTTTCATGTAACTTTTCGATGATAAATTTATAAAATCATTGTGCTTAAGAACCAACCCATAAAATTTCTGAAAACATTAACAATCAGCTGTTACATAACACAGGCCAGCTGCAGCATGAAGTTAGACTGAGAAAACATTACATCTTGTTTACTGATGGGGCAATGGCCCGATACTCCAAATGAAAATGTGTTGATTGCATGAATAAAGCTATGCATACTAAATCCTTTGACCACTGCACAGGTGCCCTGACACTGTGGATTGGTTTGTCTTCTTTGACTCTGTCCTCTGGAACCTAGCAGAGACTGACTTAGGGGCAGGGCTCCACCAAGGTTGTCAATTGTACCCTTCACCCCATCCAGCTGTTCAAAAAGAAGATTGACCTGCAAACTTCAGTGTGAGAGAACAAAAGAACCACCTATATTTAAGCAGCAAGACCCCTGGGCTACTTTTCTCAACTCCACTCCGAAAGTCTCACCCTGCTTTGTAACTCAGGCCACCACTGAACTTTGAGCCTCAAAATGGAAATCACATGATAAAAACAGAATAAAAAAATAATTATGAACGGTCTTTATAAACTGTAGAGTGCACCTTTCTAAAGATTGGTTCATTTAGAAGATGAGAACCCATGATGGAGATGGGGGGAAAGATCCTGTTGTTTTTTCTGTAGATATCCATCCTTATCTATCCAAGATGGGAAAAGTCCTCCCCTGACAAAAATTCTATGAAGTTAGACAAAAATATGTGAGCTAATTATTCTCAGACATTGTACAAGAGCAAGTGTGTGGTTCTACTGGCTTTCTGCCCAAATTTAATGTCCTATAATGTAGAACATCTTAAAAGACCGAGATGAGAGCTCAGGACTGTGGTGGCATTTTTATAACATGGTGTCACAAAATTATACTCTTGTGTGAGTTAAAACATCTACTCCAGATTCAAGACAAGTCAAGATGTTACTTAATATTTTATTGAAGATTTTAACATGGCAGAGTATGAAAAATTTGTTGACATGGTTTCAGATTCTACACTGAAACAAACCACTGAGAATTCACTTGTCAAGTTAAGGGATGGTAACAAAGAATAGCTACACTTATCTAAAGAGGCTGTTTATAAATACAAGCCTTCCTTTCTGAGTTATGCATTTTGTGGAGCAAGATTGTATTTATATATTTTAAATTGATTGCCCAAGAAGGTATGAAAATTTAACTTCCATCTAACAAGGCTGATTTTAGAGAAATTTGCCAAAGTGTAAAACAAAACAATACTTCCCACTATCTGCAAGCGTAGTTGTTTTTAATAAAAAACATATTGTTTATGTTCATGTGCAATGAGTTTACTATTGTCCTTCTAAGTGAATGAAATAGCATACTTTATGTTTACAGCTTTAATTTGCAATATTATAAATATAATACACATGAAACAAATACACATGAACACAAAACCAAAATATTTGATAATTACTGACCTGGAGTAATGGTTATTCTAGAACCCTAGCAAAGCTTAAGAGAAGCCTTTTGATCTGAGACTATTTGATAGGACAAAATTCAACACTTTACTAACACTGTAAATTAAGACTAAAATTTCAAGCCATCATAACTCACCATCCATAAAGTCCAGCAGACAGTTAGAAGAGGCTAGACATGTGAAGAACCAGAAAAAAATGTGATCCACGTACAGGTGAAAATTCCTCTAAAGAAACAAACCCCCAAATGAGAAAGATAACAAAATTAGAAAAGAAATAGAACCAATAGTAGATATAAATATATAGATACATGAAAGAGAGATCGCTTTATCATAGATAAATTTTCAGTTTTTATTTATAATATTACAATTAAATAAATAAATTACATGAGAATTGACTTGTTATAAGGGATTAGCTCACACAATGATGAAGGATGAGTGGTCCTATGATCTACTATCTGTAAGCTGGAAGCCCAAGAAATCTGGCATCTACTTCCTCTCCAAAGCTGAAGGCCTGACTGTTGGGGGAGCCAATGGTGTCGGTCCTGGTCGAAGTCCAAAGGCCTGAGTACTACAAAAAAGAGCTCTGTTATGCTTTGGATGTACACTGTGACTGTCCCGCAGACAGGCTCAGCTATTAGAAGATGATTAGGTCATGAAGGTCTGTAGCTGGAAGCAATGTTGGAAGACAGGGCCTGGTAGGAAGAGGCACGTCCCTGGGCGCTTGACCTGGAAGGATGCGTCTCCCTCCCTGGCTCCTTCATTCTTTCTCTGCTTCCTGGCCACCATGCTGTGAGAAGCTTTCTTTCGTTTGTACCAGTCTCACCACGCCTTTTCTACCTTGGACCTGCCAACTGTAAACTGTAATTATAAAAGCCATGAGCCCAAATGTCCTGTGTTATGTTTAGGCAACAAGTGACTAAGACAAGGTTGAATGTCCACAGTGGAAAAAGATGGGCATCCTGGCTCAGGCAGGCACAGCACAGCATGTGTCCTTCCTCCAACTATTTATTTAGGTCCTCAGCATGCTGGATCGTGTCCAGCTGCACTGGGCAATGTCCAACCGCATCAGAGAGGCCCATCTTCCTTATTCAGTCCACACACTCAAATGCCAATCTCATCCAGAAATACACAGAGCCACTCAGTGTTTTACCCGTTATCTAGATACCCCTTAGCCCCACCGAGTTAACACATGAAGTTAATAATCAAGGTGTTCAACAATTTCAAGGGAAACACTAATGTACAGGGAACACATAAGGCATCTCAGGAAAGAAACAGCAGCAATACAAAAGTTGATATTCTAGAATATGAAAAGTATAGGTATCTGGAAACTCAAAAAATTGCAGGATGGTTCAACAGTAGACTAAACACTGCCAAAGAGATGATGACAAAGTATTAGATGAGCAACCTAATGAGCTCAGAGAAAACAAATTGAAAATAGAATTGAGCAAATTCCCAGAGAAATGTGAAGCGGAATCAAGCAGGCTCATGAAAGTATGATTGAAATAGGAGAAGGGGAGAGAGGGGCCAGAGCAGGGGACTATTTAGAGAAATGATGGTGGGACATTGTTCAAATTTGTTGAAGTTCAACAGACTTAAAAGCATAGATACACACACACACACACACACACACACACACACACACCGCCATGAGGCACATCATAATAAACTGGTAAAATTCAAGATAAAGAGAGAATTTCAAAAGTACCCAAAGACAGGGAGTCAAAACAATAAAAATATACATTATATAAAGAAAAATGCAAACAATGCAAAGAATATCCAATATTTTTTAAATGCAAATATAAAGGTAATGAAATCATATCTTCAAAAAGCTTAAAGAAATTTAAAAATAACCATTGTCAACCTAGTATTCATTATTCAGTGAAAATATTCACTAACAAGTAAGGCAAAAAATATTTTTCAGACAAATAGAAACATTCATTTGTCTTCAGCGGACCTGTTATAGAAACATTCCAGTACAAAGCAAAAATTTTATCAGATGAGTAACCAGTTATACATCAGGGCATGGAAAATATTATTACATAGTAGGTAAGTATGAAATATTTTTAAACCTTTAGTCAATATTAAAAAGTTTAAAAAATTTCAACTGATTAAATTCAACTGATTAAAGAAAATTTCAACTGATTAAAGAAAAATTGATAGCAAGCTATTATAGTATTAGGTATAGAAATAACACATATAACAGTAACATATTAATACCAAGGCCTATTTTCTTGAAATATACAAGATATTAAAACTGATGAAAGAGGAAATAAAAATTTTAAACAGCCCTATATCTGTTAAAGAATTTCACTTTTTAAACACCTTGCCACAAAAGAAAATTCAAACTAAATGCATTCCCTGTTGGGTTTGTTAGGAGTAAATAATGCTAATCCTATGCAAAGTATTTCAGAAAAGAGATAGAACAAATTCCATCTTATTTCATGAGGTTACTATAACCCTGATAGCAAGACCAAAGCTATTATAAGAAAAAATAAAATTCCTCATGAATATAAATAAACTAAACTAACAGAAACTGAATTTGGCAACAAAATGGCTTATTTATCATGATCAAGTAGGGTTTGTTCTAGGAATATAAGGTGGGCTGAATATTTGAAATTAGAACAGTGTAGCACATTAACAGGGTACGTGAAAAGGGATAGTTTTTACAGTAAACTTAGACAAAGTGATGTTGAGGGAAAGTCACTCATGATTTTTTTAAAAGTTCTTAACATTCTAGGAATTGAAGAAAGCATCCTCTACTTGATACAGACCATTAGAGAATGTGTAAGTAGCATCATACTTAATTTACTTCCTAAAATCAAGAATAAAAGAAAGATGTCTTTCCTCACCAATGTCATTCAATATTTTAGTGGAAGTCCTGGAACTGCAATGACAAGAAAATTAAAATCTATGCATGTTAGGAAGAGAACAGATAATGGACTATATTAGCTGGGAACATTGTCTTGTATGTAGTGAATCATAAAGAACATAAAATGCCACCAAAGTTATGACATAAATGTATTGAGGGCAAAAGATACAGAAACAATGTTTTCAAAAGATCAGTTGTGTTTCTGTATGTTTACAAGAAATAATTTGAATATAACATTTTTCAAAATTTCACCATATCAGAGAATCCAAACAATGTCAAGGATATAAAATATGAAGAAACAAATATAAATATGTACAGGGCTCTTATCCCAAAAATATAAAACACTGACAGACATTAAAGCTCTGAACTAATGGAGAGTATACCATGTTTGGATTGTAGAACTGTGCTTAGCATGCCGGTTCATCTTCAACTGTTCTAATGATGCGATTCAAACTCAATCAAAATCTCACCTGGCATTTTGTTAGAAATTAATAAGTAGATTCTGAAAATTACATGCAAAGGTGAAAGGTCTAAAATAGCCAAAACTAATTTCAAAAGGAAGAACAAAGTTGGAGGAGTCACACCAGTTTACTTTATGACTTGGTATAAAGCTGTGTTGTTGTAAACACGATAAACATCAGTATGACAGAATAAAAATTTTAAAAACTCAGATATAAATTTTGGTCACGTTCTTTTCAACAGAAGAATGAAAGAAATTCAAAGGATTTCAACAGTATGGAATAAAGATGAACTTTGACTCATATTTCACACTACAAAAATTTATTAGGTTCATGGGCCTAAACACAAGAATCAAAAATACAAACCTTTTATGAGGAAACTCAGAATACCTTTGCAACATCAAAGTAAGTAAATGTTTCATAGGGTATAAAAAGCACTAACTATAAACGAAGAAAACTGACAAAAATGAAATTCTTTGCAATTAAACACATGTACTTTTCAAAAGACATCTTAAATATAGCTGCAATACATCTGACAAAGGATTGGTATTTTAAAATATATAAATATATAAACAATGTCTAAATCTTTTTTTTTTTTGTAACCGGGAATCAAACCTAGGATCTCATGTTTGCCAGGCAGGCATAAGCCTCAATTTTTAAATGATAAATGACTCAGATTTTTCAAAGTGAACAGAAAACTCAAACAACTGCTCAGCAAAAAAAAAAATCAAATAATCAGCAAAACATGTTCAATGTTAGTCCCCTGCAAATACAAATATACATCATAAAATGATGTTAGACACCCACCAGGATGGTTAGGGCAAAAGAAATAAGGTCCCCAGATGTCCACATTGTCCAGTGTGGACCCAAAAGAGTGAAAAAAAATGATGATATCACCTTGGAAACCAGCACAGCAATGTCTGGAAAGCAAATATACACCTCCCCCAACCCAATAATACATTCTTTTGTGTCTGCTCAAAAGACATGAAACATGCACAGAAAAAGACTTGTACAGGAATACTTAAAGACGCTTCATTAACAATAATGAATGCGTGGAAGGAGCCAAGAAAATTTCATTTCATTTCACAGAAAATAAATGAATGTACAGTTCGTGACATATACATGCAGTGAAATACTACACAACAATCAAAAGTGCCAAATTGCACACAAACTCCACAACATGGTTAAGCCTCACAAACAGTGCTGCGCAGGAGAAGCCAGATTTAAAAAGTGCATAATCCCATTAATGAAACTTGAACAAACAAAAACAAATCTCTGATGGAAAATATCACTTTAATCTTGCTTTCTTTTTATCATTGAGAATGCCAGTCAATATGAAACCCTTAAATGCACACACACACACACATCCTTCCGACAGATGATACCAACACTGACTTAGTCTTCTCCTTCACAGAGATGCAGAGAAATTTGATTTTTTTCTCCTCCTAGGACAGAATCCTACATACTCAAGAATGCAAACTGTAAATCAATACCTGCAACTTAAAGTGACATTTCAACAACTGTACATCCTGCAGCCTCTTAGGACCTTGGGATCATTTTGTTCCTGTCAAATGGCTAACTTGTTAAATAATTGATGAGCATTCAGCCCCATATCTTACAATACAGGACGTGCCTGCTTCCTTTTATGTAAGCACAACCTCACCTAAAGAGCCAGTTATTCATTCACTGAACATTATTGAGCACCTACTATGTGCACCAGGTGCAGTGTGTAAATAGTAGTAGAAAAGGTCACAGCTTGACAAAAGGTTTACACAGGGAGAATTCATAAAATTATTAATTACACACATGATTGTTAAATTTTATTTGTAACAATTGCTTTAAAAACAAAGATTGCAGTGTAGGCTTCTTATGAAAGTCATTACTAAAAAGTCCTACTCTCGCCTTAAATAGATGGAGTTAGACTAAAGATCAAAGAGTCCTTCCAGGAGCAAGACACTATTGAGCTGAGCTTTGAATGATGATCAAGAATATACCTGGACAGGGCTAACATTGGAGATGGCAGGGGAAAACTTATCCTTGGGGAAAGTGGAGTCAGAGAGTGAGTTTGGCGAAATGGGAAGGTCTGGAATAAGCAGAATTGTGCTGAGAATTTTTGCTTTATTGAGACGCAAAGTCAGTAGGCAGCTGCTGAAGGTGCTGGCATGTAGGCTACGGTGTGGAAATAGACTAGGGAGTGTGTAGGCTGTGGGTCAACAGCTAGAGGCCAGCACACACACACACACACACACACACACACACACACACACACACACAGAGCATGAACAAATGTCCCTCTGAATGTCCCACAAAAGACAGTCTCTGAATGCCATGGAGTAGAGAGGTACAGCTCATTTAGAACCCAGGTTTCCCTGCTAGGAACAGTGATGAGCATATCCACTAGCACTGCTCTTTGAGGTGCGGAGGGAGACAGAAACACAGAGAGAGAGGTGGACACAGAGGCAGAAAGACAGAGACAGAGAGAGAAATCTGAGACGTTTAGCAGGAAAATTGAAAGGAAGAGCCAGCTAAGAAGAGAGAACGTAAGGGTGGGACGTAAGAGAGGCTCAGAAGACCAACACCTGAGACAGAGGTACTGGTTTGTGCAGGTTTTTTAAATGTTTTAATTTAGACCTGGGAATTAATAAGAGCTTATTCAGCCTCTAAGCTGCACTGAGAGCTTTAATCACAGTTATAATCCCCACTCTCTCCCACAAGTCATGGCATATTATTCATTTTGTTTTAAAAGAGGTTGGAGGGGAAGAATGACCTGCAGGAGGCCCTTCAGTCGGTGAGTACAGAGGGAAATTCCTACCTGGGCTCTGTGATGTCAGGCGTTGACGCTTCACAGCTGTCACAGCTGTCGGATGCTCCTCTCCATGGCTCCCTCTTGCCCACTTCTTCACTGCTCCACCTTTGTATATTTGGAAAAATCCCCGGTTCTTCTGTATTTTTCCATTGACACATAGGATGTTTGCCCCAAAGAAGCCTTAGAAATTAGGTCAGTGCTTTAATGTTGTAGGGGATAGCAGGAGAACCTTGCTGGGTGACTTTGGGGCCTCCAGGTAGATGTTGGCAAGCGAGATGCAGAACTTGTTGTCTTCCAATCAACCATGCTACTTATTCGGTCCTCTGCTGCTTCAGAGAGCTGGGGACTTCACCGTGACTCAGAGGCCTTTGCCTGTGGGCAGGAGGGTGAGTAGAGCAGGGCTTTCACATGGATCTGTGAACATCACAATGCAGTTGAGAAAAGAGGTACTGAAAGCAGGCAATTATTTTATCTAGTTCTCCCTTCTCCAATGAGAGGAAGAAATGTTGCCTAACATGTAGTCAATGTAGAACATTTTAGAACTTGTATCTGTACTCATTGCCTAAATATTCACAGATTCCTCAGGGCAAAATGCTGTCTGCTAGGGCAGGAATGGAGGGTTGTTTTTTGTTTTTTCATTTTGTTACCTAAACTGCAGTGCAGATAAGAATTTTAATTTCAAAAACGGCAGAAACACCATCCTCACTGGGTAGAACACTGGACCAGTTAAGATTTCCAAAATTTATATCATTTATACTTCAAATTATACATTGGGGCTTAAAAGGGAAGCACAAGCAACCTAGGAGATATTTGATGGTCTAGTCTTGCACAATTAAATGCAATTAATTTGCAGCTATTCCAGATTCTAGAACTGTTTGAATCTTTTAGCAAATCTTGGCGAAGAAGCCAGAGCACAGATCCTTGCTGGGAACCATCTCTCCAGGGTAGGAGGGAGACAGATTTGGCAGCAGCAGACTTTAAGGCTCAAGAGAGATTGTTCGTGTTCCTCCAAAATGATAGGGGGCTGGGATCCGTGGTAAGTGGGAAAATTCTGGAAGCTCTGGGTCTATCAGAACGACAAGGTATGATTATTTTTTGCAGAATTCTTCTCTATCAGAGACAAAATTAATAATTTCTGGAGAGAAATGTTACTCTCTATGCTGTAATTGAGTTGATTTAATGTTTTTAAGATAAAAAAAAAAAGAAAAGGGTAGCTTTTATAATTCTAGAGGAACTCTCTACATATTGTTCTCCTTCCATCTCTGCCCCAAACCCTTTTTGATGAGAAATAAATATTATTTAATTTCTGCTCCAACAATATGTCTTTCCACCCTCTGGAAAGGCAGGAAATTCTTCCGGCTTCTGGAAAGGCAGGAGATTCTTTTGGCTTCTGACTTCATTCCCATGCCACCTTCCCCACATAGAGAAATTCATTCAGAGTTGTGACTAGGAAACAAAATCCCAAGAGGTATTTTAAAAATTAATAAATAGGCAGAGGAATGCTATGCGTGGAATTTAGATTCAGCTCTGAAAGTTTATTAATTCTGCCTCCACTGTTGACTATGTTTTTTAACCATGTCATTTAATTCTGCTTATTTATGGATTTATTTGTAATGTTTATTGGTGTATGTTTGCCATACGTAATACAGCCTTTCACTGTGGGGTACTGAGACATATACATATTGCATCTTGATCCTTTCTCCTTCCCCTTCCCTTTTCTGCCTCCTGTTCCATCCCAGATCCCATCCCATCTCCACAAAGGCCTGATCCTTCAGATTTCTTTTGTTTTGCTCTTTAAATTATTTATAACTTGGGTCAACTACTTGTGTAATATGAGTCAAGTTCAATAACTTCCCTGAACCTTCATTTCTTTATGGACATAAAACATGTTGAGTTACCAGGCTGATAACACGAGATCCCTGTAATGTTATATGTCATTAGCACAGTCCCTGTCCACAAGATAAGTTCCATAGTTATTCCTTTCCTTTAAAGAAGAAAAGAGATTGATATCAGGTCCCAAATATCATTTTATAAACTCAGAACAGCTCACTTTATTTCCAATTAGATACTTTGAAAACTCAGGGCAGACAAGGTGACGTTTGAGGGAGGCTATGCACAAGACCAAGGGACAATCAGCAACTACAAGGGATTTGCTATAATCACTTCTGAAAAACTCTGCTGAATAACACAGGGTCTTGCACATGGCCAAACATGAACCTGACAAATGAATGACTGTTTTGGTCTGTGGTAGGTCAGGTAACAGCGGTAGACCAGAAGGCGGGGAAAGAGATTTGACAAGTGTAGGCAGCCTTGAAAGAATGAAAGTACAACTCCTGCATTTCAAGGACTCGGTGTCACGTTAGAGGTTAATAAGCATCGCGGTGTTTGTTTTGGATGCAGTAATACACATGAACAGAATGGGACTGTCCCTGGATTCTTAAACATAGTCACTTCTTAGATTTCACTTGTTGGAGTGCAAAGAAGAATGCTTTTGAATCTGAGAGATGGGATAATGAGGTCATAGCCCCTTCATCAAAGCTGCTTTAGGCAAGGGACCAAAGTTAGATTTTTATAGCTAAGATCTAACGTGTTTAGACGGAAAAGCATGTGGTCCAAAATGTCTACTACATTTTGTTAGAGTCAGTGTGCCTTTGGCTGTTATTTTCTTCCTCTGCTTTTTTTTAAGGCACACCCTCACAATGTCTGCTGCCAGCCATCCCCACTAAGGGTGACAGGTAGAGACAGTGTCTCAGGGATTCACAGGCCTACCACTTGGTGAAGAGGCGGAAAGCACTGCGTATGATTGTGCTGTCCCCACCACTCTCTGATGTCAAGTGCAGAAGCATCCTCAGGAAAATCAGTGGCCAAACCCAAAGTGGAAATCCCAAGAGTAAATCTAAAGGGGAGCACTGCTAATAACATTGATGGTAAAAATGTTCTTTTTTGGTAATTCTCATCAAATCTACTGGGTTTGCCAGTCTACACAGGAGGAGATGGAGGCAGAGAGGGTGGACATATATTGGAAAGGAATAGGGGGCAGGGAACTCCTGTCTATAAATCAGCTCCTTTCACCTGCTCGTTGGGAGTTTTCTCTGTTGCTTAGAACACTGGGTCAAGTTTGATTTGGGCTTTTTTTTAACCCCTGGCTGACTTGTGACAGGGGTTTCAATGTCCCTAGCTTTGAAACCCCTAGCTTTGATGCCCCTAGCTTTTAGGGATGACTACTAACCAGCCTGGACTGATGCCTTCTTTGATATGGCATTTTCTTGGGACTTTAGAGACCTTGTGGTTCAAGTCCCTACTCTGTAGGTGCTGAAGCCCTTTAGCTTTGCAGCCCATGGGAGTCTTTCTACTTGCTTTCAAGACTGAGAACCAGCTAGGTGACCACCTTCTACGCATTGGTCTAGACTTCTAATCAGCATACCTTCACCCCCATTTTCTCACCCTAGGGCAACCTAAATAATTTAGACACTGTATGTGATGCCCCGTCCTTTGCTTTCTTTCTGCTTATCAAAGTAAGTCCAAAATCTGCCAAGGAGGAGCCCCTAGGTGATGTCCAGTAGTAGCAAATAGAGCTTGAAAGTGGACTTTGTTCTCTCCCTTGGACATACTAGGACTTATGGCTAACCAATCTGCAGAACAAACACGTGTACTGAACCACAGAGTCGCCCATGCACAGCTGTTCAGAAAGAAGGAAATGGATAGCATGACTGCCCAGCTCAGAGACTCAGAAGAAGAAGGACTCACAAATTTCTACAGATTACTCAGTGTCTGTGTCCTGGCCCCAACACATGACTTCCAGTTCACACTCTGAAAATCCAAGGCCTTTTCTCTGCTCCCAGTCTAGGCATGTCTTCGGCTGCCTAACCCTTCCCATCTTCTCCTTCAAGTTTGAGCAGAATCTCTTAGAAGAAATGTTCCTTGATCCCCGCCTCAAATTGAATTAGGCTCCCCTGCCCAAGTTTCCAATATTTGGATCTGTTGTGCCACTTTGGGCCCTGCATGATAGTAATTGTTTTACTTCTCTATAGATCTAACTTTTAAACTTAGGGGCCACAATTTTCAACACCGTATGCCTCATAGTTTTCACAGCGCACTGCCTACAGTGGGTGCTTAATAAATGGTGGTGGTTGTAACAAAGGAAGAGGAAGATGGTTTTACCCCACCGTGCTCAGTCAGCATGAAACCAGGATAGTACAACCTCCTTCCTGACAGATCCACAAGATAGGATTTTTCTAATGGGGGTGACTCAAGCCAGGACAGGGGGAAAACCCTCTCCTCCACTTGCCAGCCAGACTCCTTGGTGTGCTTCAAGGAGAGAAGTCCTCTCAGGATCTAGGAAAATGAGCCTCACAGAGGAGATGGAGCTTCAGGTGGTAATGGTGATGTTACTCCTCCGAGAAGACCCAAGCTGCCTCCCTCAATCACTGAATTCTTTCAGGTCAAGGTGGTGGAGAGAGCGCAACCCCCACCTCCTGTCTGTTACTGCTCTGCGCTCTCCCACTGCAATGCAGTCGCCCATTTTATGAGTTAGCTCCATCTGGCACAGTTTAGAAGCCCAGCCCAAAACTCCCTGGGCTGGCTCCCCAAATTTGCATGAAGGACTCCAAGGGTACCTCTTTTGAAAGATGTCCACCCATGCCAAGTTGGGAAAGAGGAAGGTGCAGACAGGTTTTAACCTCCTTGCCCACTCTTCTTGGGGCTTCTAGACAAGGAATTGCTTAATATATGGATTTTGAGAAACAAATCATTCTTCTCTCCTGATAGCTATGGTGGTAACTATCCCCTCCCACCCAGGACCCCCAGACACTTGCCTTTTCAACTGAAGCACACGCCTGGGTTTCACTGTAGGAACTATATAACATTTTGAGTGCTAAAGTATACTGTAAAGGCCCTTGAAAATGCAAAGCAAGTCCTAACTTTTCTTTACCATCCTGATAGGAATCTAACACCAGAGGCTTATACATACTTGGCAATATTTTTGAAAATAAATGGAATGTAGTGCTGTGGCATGAATGGATTCATTAAATGAGGCATGGTTTGGCATAGCAGCCATCTATGCAAGTATGCAGATATCCAACAAGAATTCAAGTGTCTTGGATTCTTTAAATTGGTCTTCATATGAACGTGTTCTTGATCCAGTAGTAATGGAAGCAGAAGAAATCAAAATAGATATAAAAGCATCGTGAACCATGCTATGCTCACTAGGATGGCTAAAGAGGAGAACAACACCCAGCGATGGTGAGGACATGGAGGAACTGGAACTCTCCCATGTTGACTGATGAAAATGCAAAATGGTGCCACTTCCCAGGAAGACTCTCACAGTTTCTCAAAAATGTAAATGTACATATACTCAGCAACCTACATATACTCTACTTCCACTTGTCTAACCAGGAGAAATGAAAACAGCGAAGTCTATAAGCTTTGTACACAAATACTGACAGATACTTTCTTCCTAGCAGCTGACCACCGGAAAAGGACCAGATGTCCATCCACAGAAAATGGATAAGCAAACTCTAATATTCTCATGAAAGGGACTATTATTACTCAGCAAAAAAGGGACAAACCAAACCAATGAAACAACAAAGAAGAATCTCAGAAGTAGTTCTTTGAGTCAAAGAACTCAGACACAAAAGTACATGCTGTACCATTCCATCTGCATGAAATTTTAAAATATGCAAAACTAACCTACAATGATAGAAATCAAATCAGCGGTTGGTTCTGGGGTGGAGAGTTGACTGGAGAATGGCATCAGGGAACTTTCTGTGGTGATGGAAACATTCCGTGTCCTGGCCGGGGAGTGAGGTTCCCCAAGCGTGTGCGTTCATCAAGACTGAGTCAGCAGTCAAGTGACAAGCGCGTCGCTGTAACTTGTACCTCAGTCTAAGAAAGTCATTTTGAGTTCTTTGTTCCTCAAATCAAAAGAAGCCAAATTTTTGAGGGAGGAAAGAGGACTTAGGAAGTCATAAGGTCCCACTCTTTGTTTAGATGGAGAAACTGAGTCTCCAAAAAGAGAAGTGACATGCTCAAGATTAAGTGACAGACTTAGCGGCTGAGGCAGGACTGGAACTCAAGGCCCTGGATACACAAGAGGGCTGGAAATCTAACCAAGTGACATTTCAGTGGGAAAGCTGAGAGTTATGTTAACCTCTACTCTCTTATAATCAATATCCCCAATTAATTGCCAGTGGGCCTCAGAATACTAAAACTAGAAATTCCATTCAACCCAGCTATCCCCCTTCTAGGTATTGTTCCAAAAGAGCTAAAGACATCATATTTCAGTGATACATGCACATCCATGAAAGGATAAGGAAAATGTGATATTTATATACAACAGAGTACTACTCTGCCATAAAGAAGGATAAATGGCAGCCATTTATAGAAAAATGGATGTACCTTAAGGCTATAATGTTGAGTGAAATACATCAGACACACAAGTTTAAATAAGGCATGGTTTCTCTTATATGAGAAAGCTGAAATACAAATAAAGACCAAAACAAAAGACATAAAACAGCAGCAAGGCAGATCGAGCTTTTGCAAATGGGAAAAGGAACAAGAGATGAAGGAGGAAGGAAGGGGAGAAGAGGACTCGGAAGTAAAAAGAACTAAGATGTGTCATGTACACCTGGGTCCAGGTCACCTAGGGCTCCCATTTGCCCATCCCACCTGCTCCCTTTTATGAAGGGTCTCGTGGTCCTTCCCCAAGGGGTGGCTTCCTCAGCTTTGTCTCCACGGAGACTGGTGCAGATCCAGGCCGGCAAGAGTGAGCCAGACTTGCACTGTATTTGATATAGCAGCTGTGGGCTGTGGGCTTTACCTGTGGGCTGCTAGAGAGATCCCTCACAGAGTCTCAGCAGCTCTAAAAGAGGGGAAAGAAATGTTAGTAACCAGAAATCAGGAAGCGCAGTAACCAGGGGAGATCACTGAGCCACACAGGAAATGGGGCAAAGAGAAGGACTCACCCACTTCATCCCAACACCCACTTGAACCAGCCAGGGCTACCTGCTCTGTTCTAAGTAGTCTGTTTTTCTGTGAGCAGAGCCAGGCTCTTGCTGGTAAGCTCCATTCCTATACTGACTCTTTGCTCTGCTTCACCCGGACAGCACTTGGATGCCTCCAAGTGCAGTGGCAAAGGATGACCCAAGTGAGATATGGTTTCAGCCCCATCACCTCTAAATAATGCAGAGAGTCAGTGGCCAACCGAGACATTTCCCAGAAGCAAAACCTAAATTCTTAAACATAAAATATCCAACGTGAACTCCACTCCTAGGATTCCAATTCATCGCAGTCCAGCAGAGAGGGGATGCATTTGGGTGGTGGCTGATCTTATTCCTCAACTTCTCCTGAGTTCAGCCAGTGAGGTCCTTGGTAGGGCACCCTTCCCTGTTTCCTCCAAGGGCTTCTGGATGGTCACTCTTTTGAAAGTGTAAATTGCAAGAAGGCAGACTGTAATCTCTTGGTTAATGGCTCGCTCTTGCCGAGAGAAAAATTGGCTGTAAGCTTCGAGTTGTCATCTCTTATTTAACTCCAGGCATTTAGTAGATTCTTTTAAAAAATGTTAGTTGAGTAAATCAGTGAATTGCTTCTTGGCCTTTCGGCTAAGATCAAGTGGAGTGGATGAGTGAACATTTATTTGCTTTTTAGAATCTGTTGCTGCAGCTCGGTGGAAACTGGAGATGGGCCCAAGCTGAACTTCAGAGTCCGGTCAATCAGCTGAAAGGCTGTGACTTGCGTGCTACGTGGGACCATAGCAGGTCATATCCCTGAGCCTGAGTTTGCTCATTTTTTAGATGGGGAAATAATGATAGTTCAAGCCCAGGGCTTTTAGCTTGGAGTCCATGAGTCCGTAAGGAGCCTGAAAAGTTGAGTATAATTTTTGGCATATATGTATTTTTGTGAAAAATAAAAGAGTTTTAGATTTCATCACATTCTTTAACTAGGTCAGTGACTTTGTTAAAAAAAAATGAAACCGGGACTGGGGATTTAGCTCAGCGGCAAAGCGCCTGCCTGGCAAGTGCAAGGTCGTGAGTTCGGTTCCTGGTACCGGAAAAAAAACAAAAACAAAAAAATGAAACCACTGTGGCATGAGCCTTTTTTTTTTAATGAAGATGGAGATAACATACCTACGTACAGTGCCTGAGACAGTGACAATCCACTGTCATTGCTGTACAGTTGCCTGGCAGGGTGAGTGAGATTTCTGAGCTCTGTAACAGATCATCCCAGCCCTTCCCATCTGCAGCCTGCAGGACATGGCCTGTGGGTGGCCACCAGGTCGTGGCAGACAGGGCCTCCCCCTCCTGGCCCCAGGGTCTTATGTGTAAGGTAAAAAGCTGCACTTGCTGTTCACATAGCCCCTGCGAAAATTAACATCCTGGCTCTGGGCTCTGGCCTGGGACCCTAAAGACAAACAAGCAGGAGCTCTGATCTCAGCTGGTGCATCTTTCCCAGAGGGCTCAGTGGAGTGGCCTCTGATTTTTGCCTCCAAGAGCCTGTGGTGGGACTGAAAGTCAGTTTTGCTGTACGGAGAGTAAGTAGGAGCCTGGGAGCAGCATGGGAGGGGTCTGAGAGAGGGTACTGACTCTCCATGTCTCAGAGAAGCAGAGAAGTGCAGAGAGCAGAGGGCAGGTGGGGGCCACCACTTTTCTGCTTCTTCCAAACACTCATCAGCTGAAAAGAGAAACGGAGATAAACACTCCAGTTTGGAGGGCAAATCATGATTTGCACAATTTGGGCAGAAAAAGGCCCCTTTGGCTCTGCCTCTTTGGCTTGCTTCCAAGAGCTCTGGAAGTTTTCTTTCAAAAAGAATTCCCTCCCTCTGAGGCAGAAGGATCACAAGTTCAAGGCCAGCTGGGGCTCCATAATCAGATCCTGTCTCAGAATAAATAGTAAAAAAAAGCATGGAGGGGGCAGGGAATGTAGCTCAGAGAGAAGGTCCTGGGTTCAACCCCAGTGCCTAAAAATGTAAAAATATAATAATAATAATAATAATAATAATAATAGTAATAATAATAATCCTCTCCCACAGATCTTTAGGTGAGAGCACACATTCAAATCCAATCTCTGGACGGCTTGAGGGCAGAGTCAGGAAGCCTCCTCCCCAGTGTTTACAACTATGTTAGAGACCTAGTGTGGGCCCAGGGGAAACACACGGCCGACCTGCTCCTCCTCCAGGGTCAGCTCTCCTGTGGAGATACTGCCATGCCTGGCGAGGTTTCCCAAGGACAGCATTGTCTGGAAAGAGACCTGGCCAATCTTCACATGGTTCTCACATTCATCAGCTACAAATTTCACAGGTCCCCGGAAGAGGCTGCACCCTCACGCATAGAACTCATCAAAAGCCATGTGGCCTCGTTGACCATGGCTTTGAAACTGGCTCCTCCTGCTTACTCACGGTGGAACTTGGTCGAGCCACAATCTCACCAAGCTTCAATGTCCCCATCTACAAAATGGGAGGATCTTGATACTACCCTTACACAGCTACTGGGTGGGTCCTAGCATGGTGCCCACTGGCTTATTTTAGTACTATTTATTGATATTTTTAAGTGACCCCCCAAACAACTTGGATTTGAACAGCAATCTCTACGATCTCACAGCTTCTCCGGAATCTGATGAGGCTCAGCTGGGTCCTCTGACTCAAGCCTTACACAGACCACATGCAAGGTGTTAGCTGGGGTGGCCGTCATTTGGAGACTCACCTGGGAGGACAGCACTGCCCAGCCTCCTCACCTGGCTCTCGGC
Organism: Chinchilla lanigera; assembly: GCF_000276665.1. Classification (NCBI taxonomy): domain Eukaryota; kingdom Metazoa; phylum Chordata; class Mammalia; order Rodentia; family Chinchillidae; genus Chinchilla; species Chinchilla lanigera. The sequence goes on along the minus strand of NW_004955522.1, from coordinate 2,587,303 downwards.
ACGATTCCGCTCACATAGTTGTTGGACCAAGGGTCACCGTCCCAAACTGCCTGCTCCTGGCCATCCGGGCTTCTCACCACAGCAGCAGGCTTCATTAGAGCAAGCACGCCGGAAAGCACCAGATGGAAGTCACAGCTTTGTAATCTCCCAGGTGACATCCCATCGCACTCGCTACATTCTATTCATCAAAAGCCAGTCACTAGGTGCATTCCACACTCAGAGGGAGACAGCACACAAAAGCGTAGACCCCAGGAGGTTAAGACTTTGGCGTGGGGCCTTAGAAAGCTACTTGTTTCACCCACCAGCATATTTTTATCTCATGTAATGCTTAGTGTTGAGCACTAAGCATGGTGTCAACCATAAAGCAAGTTCTCAATAAATAGCCATGGCTGTTGTTATATCATTACAAGCGATCAGCAAATCCTCCAAGCATTAGACACATGGGACCTGAGAGTTGGTCCTTTCATGGGGCCTGCCACCCAAATTCATGGTACTCAGTGTGGAGTTTCCAGGAGCACCTCACCAAGCCTCATCCCACTCCTTGTTCTCAGAGAGGGACAGAGGCAGCAGGTGGGCAAAATTAGCAGACGCCAGAAAGACCATGAGAGGATCAAAGTGATGAGGGCATCAGGGTCCATAGTCTTCAACAGCCTGGAATGATGGCAAGATCTCCTTAAAGGGGATGGAAAGAGAGGTACTGGACACTCTACTTTGACTTTCAAGAGAAACAGAAAAGACCAAAAGAGGCCTGAGGAAGGGAGACCACACAGAAGGAGATGCAGAAAAGAAAGCCCCAAAGGTCCTAGTGTACAGGAGGCTCAATAGAAAGCCAGGGTGGAATCTGGAGGATGAAGAGTTAGCACCCATGAACAGAAGGACACATTTCAATAAGACAGAGTGAGAATCTTGTCTCCCTCCTCAGTGGCCAGACCAATCCTGCGGTCAGACCTGGATTGGGAGGAACTGCCAGATTGCAGGGTGCTCAGTAGAACATTCCCTGGTATGGTCAGAATCAGAGAAATGCATCTCTAAAATGTAAACACTCCCTCACCTGCATTGGATTAAATATCCTTATCCTTAGAGGGCTCCAAGCATACAGTGCATGACTGTATTGAACAAAATCCATTAGATGAGAAATTCCTGCCTCAGATAATTGGAGGTGCTGTCCACTTCCCCCGGGGTGCTGCAATTCCTGCTCTTCCCGTGAACTCTCATATTATGGATGAGTAACAGTGTCCTTCTAGTGTCTTTTGCTGTGTTAAAACAAGTTTAGTAATTTGTTCATCCAGCTGGTTTTCTGGATGTGAGGTCACATTTCGGCAAAGCCTTTGCCACCCAAATGGTCTTGGGATGGATTATCCCCCATGTGAACCACTCCATCCCAGAGATCTGCTGGGCCTGGTGTGAAGCAAACCCTGGGCCCTTCCATATTTATGGGGTGGTGGGTGAGGCATTTGTGTGGGTCCCATGTGTGTGGGTTGGGTGATGCACCTGTATTGGACACAGTCCATAGTCACCCACCAGGCTCTGGGGTTCACGGCCTCACAGCTTGCCTCTTGCTTCTACTCTTTGCCTCATCCTTTCTGCTAGATTTTGAGGGTCCTGGGGGAGCTGTCCCTGCTCCCCTCAGCTCCAAAGCCTCCATGTGCATCTCCATGCCTCCTGTGGTATCCACCACCGCCCAGGTGCAGCTGTCGCTACTCACACACACCCTGCTCTCCTACTTGTTCATTCCAGAGCTCATTTCTTTCTCTTTGCAATCTTTTTTCTCCCTCATGTCTGCTTTATGTTGATTCTTTACTATCGTTTCTTTTTCTTCCCTCCCTCCATTCATTCTTTTTCCCTCGTTCCTTCTCTCCTTCTTTCTTTCTTTCTTCCTTTTTTCTTCCTTCCTTCCTTCCTATTAGTACATGTTTGCAGTGGAAAATGATTACATTCGTGATGGAAAGAAGGTATTGAACATAGCACATCTTAAACCTTTTTACTTTGTTGAGTTTTTTGGAAAAAATAAAACAAAGTTTCATAACAAAATAATAAGAGATTAACAATTGTTAATACACTGCATATTGTCAACTTCAAAGTAGTTACTCAGAGTACAAAATATGGGTAAAAAAATTCTCCAAGCAATATTGGCACAAACCTTTCTTTTCAATGAACTAAGAGAAACTATTAGTATGACTATCTATGTTGTTTTTCCTTTTCCCTTCCTTCCTTCTCCCTGTCCCCCAACCTAGTTCTTTTTTCCTTTTGAATAATATCTTCCCATTTCACAATATCTATTGTACATTTTGGCCCTTATTTATTTACTTTTTCAGTATCTCACACTGGGGATACAACATGATGTTTACACATGTGAATCTGATTTATTCCACTTATGAGTATGGTCTCAAGTTGCATCCATTTGCCTATAAATGTTTCAAGTTTATCTTCTTTGTGGCTGAGTAGTACTTCATTGTATAAAAAGAACACATCTTTTTATCCATTCCTCAGTCGATGGGCATTTAAGTTATTTCCAAGATTTAGCTATTACAAATTGTGCTGCTATAAATCAACAACTGAGATCTCATCTTATTAAAAAGCTTTTGTACAACAAAAGAAATCACCAACAGGGTGAAAAGACAACCCACAGAGTGGGAAAAAATTTTAACCAATTTCCCCTCAGACAAAAGACTTATATTTAGGACATATAAAGAGTTTTAAAACAACAGATTAGGGCTGGGGATTTAGCTCAGTGGCACAGCGCCTGCCTGGCAAGTGCGAGGTTGTGAGTTCGATTCCCGGTACCGGAAAAAAACTAAAAAAATCTAAAAAGAAACTAAAAAAAAAAAAAAAATCAGATCATCCAAGATTCAAAGACCCAATCCAAAAATGAGCATCTGAGATGAACACGCACTCCTCAGATAAAGAAGTACAAACAGCAAATAAATATATGAAAAATGTTCAACATCATTGGTCATTCGAGAGACACAAATTAAGACAAAATTGAGATTCCATCTCACCACAGAAAGAATGGCTAGCACCAGGTAATCAACTGATAACAAATGCTGGAGGAGCCATGGGGGGAAAGGAACCCTTCTCTACCATTGGTGGGAGTGCAGACTGCTGCAACCACTATGGAAATCAGTACAGAGATTCCTGAGAAAACTAGGATTGTTGTTTATTTTTAAACTGAATCGTTTGTTCATCTCATTTAAGAAAACCAAGTGAGCACATCCTCAGTTCCTGCCCTCACTGAACCCCTCGTCTCCTTGGTGAGGCAGTGTGTTATCCAATCTGGTTTCACAGTAAAGAAGTCCACAAAATGCAGGAGAATGGACGCTATGGGAGGGAGGTGAGTGATGAGCTGAGAGTAGAGAGCATGAGATCAGAACCAGATAAAGCAGGTCAGAGTGGCTTCCCTAAGGAGAGAAGGGTAAGGAGGGAGCAACTGGGTATGCAGGGGAGAGGCGTATGTTCCAGGAAAAAGAAACAGAACGGGCAAAGGTCACGCGGGAAGAGAAACCACGGTACATGCTAGAACAAGTAAATGTACCACTGTGGCAGGTCAAAGGGTCATGGTGGCAGAGAGGGGAAAGGGCAAGTGGGTGATTGGATGATTACTTCAGTGAATGCTGGAGAATGAGTGAGTTAGAGAGTGAGACCATTTCCTGCCTCCTCACCAGGAATAAGGAAAGCACATTAGTGGGAAAACCAAGATAGCAGAGTGTCCGCTGCCTCTCACTCGCTCCTCTGTGGTGTGGGAGAAATCAGTTCTCCTTGCTGGGCTCCAGTGACATCAGCTGGCAGGGTGGTAGAGGATGGATGGGTCCAGGCAGTGATTTGCTGCTGTAGTTACTTTTACTGTAGCTTCTGCTGGTGGACATACTGGTGGATGGATGCTCCGTGCTTCTCAAAGCAGATGCCTCAGAGTCTGCGCTGGTCCCATAGATACATCAAGCCTGGTTAAAGCTAAGCATGGGGGATAAGGTGCTGACTCATACCCACCTTGCACAACTCTAGGCCCCGGAAGGCAGCACTCTCCAGATTCTGTTGGTCTGCGGGGCACAGTGACTTGCTCACTAAGCAACCAATCAAGAATCAGCTCCTGGGGCTGGGGATTTAGCTCAGCGGCAAAAGCGCCTGCCTGGCAAGTGCAAGGTCGTGAGTTCAGTTCCCGGTACCAGAGAAAAACCAAAAAAAAAAAAAAAAAAAAAAAAAGAATCAGCTCCTTCAGGGAAAGCCTTAACAATTAGATGGAAAAATTAAAAGCAAAGATGGTGTGAGTTGAAGGATCAACAGCCTTTGCATCTTAGGAAGCAATAACTTTGGCCCTACCGGCAATGGCACCTCCCAGATGTCCCTTCCAGAGGCAGAGCTGACCCTCGCCTGCTATTTGCATTCAGACTCCCCTTTCCACTCCTGCAGGCAGTCACCCAACGATCAGCAGGGTCCACAGCCTGCCACATGCTATGCCGAGCTCCAGAGACAGGGCAGCACTTGGTCTCATTCATTATGGGCCATCCATGTGGGGGGCAGATGGAGTGCAGAAATGAGGGCTCTTGGGAGGTTCACTAGTGCATTTATTCTGTCAGGAAGCAAAAGAAGGCCCCACGCCTCCCATGTGACATGCACTGTTATAGAGTCTTAAAAAAGGCTGTGGACCATCCCAGCCTTCATGGCAGCTTATATTTTAGTGAGAGGGAAGGGAGTACAAATTAATATGCAGGGGTGATTACCACCTTAGATGGGAGCATGGTGAAAATCACAGCAGAGCACAGGGTGGGAACAGTGGAACAGAGCATAGATTGTGATTCAAAATAGTACATTCGAGTGGGTCTTTCTGAGAGGTGGTGTGAGAGAAACAGAACAAAAGCAAGGCTCCCACAGGGAAATGTGTTTGGGTCACAAGGAATAGAATGTACCAAGATCCTCAGCAGGCAGACGCCTGCCCAGCCTGCCCGTGTGGAGGGACTGGAATTTCTGGGCACTGATCCTTGGGTGCCAGCCCAACTTCCCTCCCGTCCCAACCTGCTGGTGCATATGGATTTCAAAGAAGTCTCAGAGTGTCTCAAGTGTGTGCTGACCCTTGCTTAACTGGCTTTGGTTTTGATTTCCTGCACCATCGATCAGAATATTCCTGTGGGAGACAGACCCAGGCATCCCCGTAGAGATCCACCTCCCAGCCCAAGGTTGTGACCTGCTTACCTGACATGCCAGAAAGGACTCCGTCCCTGTGATTAGGTTAAAGATCTTTATGGGGATACTTTTCAGGACGATCTGGTTGGATCTGATGCAATCACAAGTGTTCTTGTAAGAGGGCGTCAGGGGTTCGGGGCACAAGGAGGGGATATGACAAAGGAATCAGACATCTGAGTGACCCAGGGTAACAAGCCAGGAATACAAGAATCCTGGAGAAGGGAGGGGGAGGGGAGAAGGAGCGGAGGGGGAGGGAAAGGGAGTGGAGGGGAGGGAAGAAATATTCTTTCCTAGAGCCTGCATTAGCCCACAACTGGATCTTAATCCCAAGAACGCATGCAAACCGCTCGTCACACCCAAAACTTAAGATGATTTCTGGAGTGTTTGCAGCCCATAATAGTTACATCCTTCATGGAGAGTTGGAACATGTGCATAACACATCTTAAGTTTTTGTTCATCCTTTTCTCTCCTCTCTCCCCACTCCCTCCATCCCTTGGTCCCTTTTCCATTTTCAAAAGATCTATCTTCCTCTTTCCTATAATCTATCTTTTATTTTGTTCTTTATTTACATTTTGGGTTTCTCTTATAAGAGAAAGTGTGTGTGTCTGATGTATCTCACTTAAAATTATGGTCTCAAGGTGCATCCCTTCTCCTACACATGACTCAAATTTATCCTTCTTTATGGCAGAGTAATACTCCACTGTGAAAACATGCATACGTTTTCTTTATCCATTCATCTGTTAATGGACATACAGGCTGCTTCCAAATTTAGCCATTATGGGCTGTACTTCTATAAACATGGGCATGCATGAATCACGGTAACATAATGTCTTTAATTTTGGGGGGAAGATACCTAGAAGGAGAATGGCTGGCTTTAAAAAAAAATGATTTTTTTTTGTTTATCAAGAAATCCACTGTGAAGTTTTTAAAAACTTCCACATTTGCAGCAATCTGTTACATAGCAAAAGGAAAATTAAACAATCACCAAATGCCTCTAGTTGATAAAAATGTACCTAGCAGGTCAATAGCTCTGGGTCCCTTCACAAATCCCGTGGGGTCAATTTAATCCCTTTAGGACGACTTTAGGGGCTGAGTATTAGTATCTTCATTTTTACACATTTGGTAATTCAGGCACAGAGTGTCTAAGTCATCTCCCTAAAGTCACACAGCAAAGTCTAAGGTCTAACTGGCACGGCCAGAATTTGAACTCAGTTGTCTGGTTCTGAAGACAATGTGTTTCTGTTGCAATTAATATTCTTACATTGGCCCGTGTGACCTAAACAAGATCCTCATCTTTCTCCAGCTAGGACAATCATCTCTGCCTTTCACAGCTCTCATCTGTGGGACCCCTCCCCGTCCACCCGTGTGCCCATAGACACATCCAGAGGCTGCTAGGAAGCTGCCTGACAGCTCCTCTGCCTGAAAGGTCTCCTGAAGGAAACCGAGCCTTCTCACCAAATCAATACCGACGCTAAGACCTAGGGTCTACTTTGGGGGGAAAACACAGAGGTAAAGAAATAATGAATTTCTTTCACTTTCTTTTCATTTTCTAATGTAGCCCAGGATTTTTAGAGAGATACAATGCAGACTATAAACTGTACCTTTCTTAAATACACAATCCCGTGGTTTTTAGTGTCTTCAAGAAGGCTGTGTACCTTCACCACTATTTAATTTCAGAAAAGTTTGAGAAATTCCTTAACATCAGCCCGTGGGGCATTACTCTCTCTCTATGAAGTAGCCTCTTCCAGACGGTTCACAGCAAAGGAGTCGTAGACAAGGGCACAGCCACATCAAGTTTTTATGTGGTAGTGAAAGGATTTGCAGAAGTGACAGGCGAGTGTTGAAAGCATTCGGGGCTGTCACCACAGCACACAAGTCCTCCCTCTCTCTGTTCTGGGATGATTTCACCCCTCTTTTACTGCTCCCTCTCTGTGCGTACCTTTGTAAACTGTTCCAACTCCTTCTGGGCTTAGGCAATACGAGAAAAAAATAAGCCAGACATGGTGGGACACGTCTGTAATCACAGCACTCTGGGAGGTTGAGGCAGGAAGATTGTGAGTTAGAGCCTGGCCTGAGCAATTTAGTGACTTAGTACGACCTTTGTGAATTTTTTTTTAAAATGGGCTAGGGATGTAGCTCAGTGTGACAGCCCTGGGTTTAATGCCCAGCACCACAAAACAAAATAAATAAGTAAATAAAAACAGTGATTCTCAAGTAAACAGATGGAACCAGGCAGAATATAGCTTTTTGTGGCTGCTTTTTAAAATTTAGTATCATATTTTCAAGGTTCATCCACACCGTAGTACGCATCTTACTTCATTCCTTTTTGTAGCTGAACAACACTCCATTGTACTGCTGTGACACGACTGTGCTTATTTATCCATATAGTAGCTGACGAGCGTTCAGGTTGTTTGCCCTCTGGCTACCATGAGCCACACTGCTGTGGATGCACACGTCACCAGTTCAGGGTACCTTTTGATCCCATGATCAGAGGGGACTCTGGACAAAGCACAGGGGCTCCAGAGCCCGGGCAACATAGAGCCCTGCACAGAAGTCACTCTTCTTCCTGTTCAAGGAAGAAGGGAGCATGATGCCCACACCCCTTCAGAGGGCGCCCAGATCTAGGAAGGGGCTGTGGCCTGCGTGGATGGACTGCATGGCTCTTTCCTAAAGGCGAAGTGGGAGGAGCTTCCCCTTCTGTAAAGAAGAAGCTTCATGAAGTGGGAGCACTTACATGTGCCCGGAGAAGAGTGCCCTGTGTGAAGCTCTGGGCAAACCTACCTTGTTACTTATTCATGGTTATTTTTGATGTTACACCCACATTAATGTGTTATGCTACCTTCATGCATGGTATACACTTTATATGGATGACATATACTCAACCAAATGCATTTGTGTTTCACATGTAATATGACACATAATTACTGGCGACTTTTTGTATTCTCACATTCACCCTAGAGGGCATCATACAGTGCCTCTCGGGATAGGTTCTGCAGAAAGATAAACATTTCTGCCTCGAAGGTCCAGTCGTCAAAGGCACTGGGTATATCTCCAAGTCAGTAATAAAGAAAAGCTGTTGAAAACGTGGAAGATAACAATAATAAGGAAAGGCTTGAATCAAACAGTCAGCGAGAGCTCTTCCAAGTTTATGTCTGCACCCAGCCCGGCTTCTCTGCAGAGGCCCGGGCCCTGCGTCGGATCCTGAAGGCAAGAGTCCCTGGGCTGTGACCTCACCTTCCTGCCTCGTCCCAGCTCATCCCTAAGGACGAGTCACCCAGGAGCATCAGCAGGGGCAGCAGCACAAGGACACCCTCTTTATCCATTTCAAATACACGCTGTTTTCATTCCAAATACCATGGCACAGATCGGGGAGACAATGGCCTTTTCCTGCCCAATGACACAAGTTAAAAATACTGCCTGCTTCTTCGGCTAACTCCCATCTTAGCCCCGCGCTTTTAAAAATACACCCGTCAGTGGCTCTGCCTTTGAAAATGTATTTTGCATCTGATAATTACGATGCATTTAAAGGGCAAAATTAGAAAGCTCAAAATTAGGCTGGCAGGCTTAATTAGCCCATTCTGTTTTTAATGGGAGGAATTTGGGCAACTGTCTGCTCCAGGGGTACCAAGACCCCCTAATGGGTGTAGTAGAAATTCACCAGAGACTCTGTCAACACTGTCACTCAGGGAGTTAGATTGAGGGTTAACTGCAAGATTATACCCACCGGTCCTGAAGAAAGTGACCTGCACATGATTACTAAGGAATCTACCAGGAGACGCTGGAGGACCAGCACTCGGCCTTCCAGAGGCCTGATGGAATCGCAGCGGCAACATGGGTTTCTATGGAAAGAGACGACCTTGCAGCCTGATGAGTTCACCTAGATAATTATCACCCATGTCTGCCGGCTCCTGAAGCTCCATTTTCCCGCCAGCCCCAGGCTTGCAACACAGTTATTGAAATCCTGTGGCCACTGCTGCTCCCCAGGATGTGAGCTACCTCTAAAGGGGTGCCCGAGCCAACCAGGACCAGATGCAAAACCTCCAGTCACCTTGGGGTGCAGCAGAGTCGATTCTCTGCAATCTGATTCCGAGTCCCTGATAAAATTATCTTGATGGCTGGCTTCGATGAGCCACCCTGCACTCAGACAGACGGGTGGATCTGTCCCCAGAACACGGCACCGGCACGTAAGAGGGAGTTTTCTTCTTTCACGTCGCCCCGGCCCTTCACAAGCTGTGACAGGCCACGGGCAGCCAAGTGGAGGCACGGTGATCACAGGGCTGAGTCATGCTGATGAATCAGACATAGCCCTACTTTTTCTCAGGCTGTGGTTTTCTTCATAACAGAAGCTGTGTTGTTCTTTCTGCAGCCAGGTCTCCCGGGCAGCTGTAGGCTGAGAAAGGAGGTCCTACTGTCCTGGGGCCGCCAGACAGAGCATGAAACAGCTGCCCCAGCTCCAAGCAGCGTGGAGTGTTCTGAAGCAACCCATGGACTCCTTGCAGAGCCCTGGGAGCAGCCTGAATGCTGAGTTTGCTGCGGGCTTTCTCAGGGTCAGGGTAGCCTCAGCCAGGCCACTTTACCTGCCCAAGGTAAAACCTCCAAGGGGTAGAGCTGCTATGAAAACATGTTCACTAAAGAGTGGGCCATTCACTAAGCAAGGAACCATTGCATCCCCAGGGGACATTTGCCAATGTTTGGGGACATATTTGGTTGTCACAATAAGTGTTCCCTTCACCTCTGTCCATGCATCATTTGGTGTTACAGAACAAATCCTTTCAGTCACTGAAAATGGATCAAATTTCAAGCATTCCTTTTCAACATTTTAAAATGTTTACTTCTTTACAAATCTGTAGAGCTGGGTGTGGTGGTGCACACCTGTATTCCCGGTACTTAGGAAGCTGTGGCAGGAGGATTGCTGTGAGTTTGAGCCCAGTCTGAGCTATATAGCAAGACCCTGTCTCCAAAAGCTAGAACGCTATCCTTAAGAAATCAAATAATAACAGATGTTGGAGAAGCTGCAGGGGAAAAGGAACCTTTCTACGTTGTGGATGGGAATGTAAAGCAGTACAGCCACTATGGAAATCAGTGTGGAGATTCCTCAAAAAGGTAGAACTAGAAATTCCATTCGGACCAGCTAGTCCCCATCTGGGTATCTTCCTGAAAGAATTAAAGACATTGTATTACAGATATGTGTGCACAACCATATTTATAGCAGCATAATAGTTAACTCTTGGAAGTGACCTACGTGTCCATTGACGGCCGAATGAATAGGGAAAATGTGGTGTTTACACACACTGTTCTACTGTGAAGGATAAACTTGAGTCACTCGTAAGAAAATGGATTCACCTCAAGACAATAATGTTAAATGAAATAAATCAGACACACGAGCTTAAATGCCACATGGTTTCTTTTGTATGAGCAGCCTAAAAGATAAATAAAGAGTAAAATAGAAGATAGATAATAGAAAGTTGGGAGATAGCTTTTGTGCAAATGAAAGGGGCCCAGAGGATGAAGGGAGGCGATGGGGAGGGGAGGAAAAGGAGATGAAAATAAGAATTGAGATGTGTTGTGAGAACGCACCAGCTCCCCCGCAAGGAGTGTAATCATTATGTAACTCAAACATGTACTAATAAAAACAGAAAAACAAAACAAAACAAAACCGCACAATGCGATCTAATACAAGTGTATATAACCACAAATTCCAAGGATCAGAAGGTAGGAGCAGGCAGGCCGGTAACCCCATCCTAGTCTATAGCCGCACCATCAATACTGTATGTTTTTGAACCTGGTAAACATGTTTTGGTGATAAATTTCTGCCCATTTACTTCCAAACAGCCAAAACAGAAAAAAAAAAAAAAAAAAAAAAAGCAGAAAGGGTCACTAGAAAACATATAACATATTTCGTTTCCTAAAACCTCATAATTGGAATTTCCCCCAGCTCGGAGCAGAATTGCTTTACCCAGAGTCCAGGAGGAGGATAGCAAAATGGTAGCAGCATCCCAGGCCCCAGGAGATTCTGGAGCTGTACAGAAACACACTGCAACCTGGAGACCCTGGGAGGGATGAGAAGTCAAGGGCTCTGAGTTGCTACCTGGGACCTCCTGAACCCTGCAGAGGAAGCGAACAGGGATCTCTCATCCTTGTATCTGCAATGTAAAACCCCACAGAGGACGGTACAGATAGCATGGAGACAGACCGTGAGAGAGGAAGACGAAATTCAGCAAAAACCCTACTGCAGGATAAAGATGATCAGGGCAGTGCTACAAAGCTGTGCCCAGACCAGGTTTTTGGGTGCTTTGATTTCCCATTCAAAGACCCACAGCTGTTTGAAAGGGACCCGGCTCGAAGCCAAGAAGAGGAGACAGGGGTAGCGTGTGAACAAGGAGGAAGAGGACTGTTTGCAGACTAGACTATTAAATTGACTTGGAAATAGTTCGCCTCATCCCTCCCTGCATAAGATCGTTGTCTATTTCAGATGGATTACCACAAACTCCCAGATAGAGCCCTTAAGTGCTGTTTACCCAGTGCGCTAATTGCAGTAATGGAATTCACCCCTAGCTGTCCCGCAGCTTGGTCCGATTTCCCTCACGATGGCAGCAGCCCTATTTGTGGATCTTTCACTCAGCCCCCAACAATGAACACCAGTGGGAAATATGTAATTATTCATTTTATTGCTATTGATGCCACTGCCGCTGGCAGGCCATGGCCACCCGGGGCTTCGGGGCAGCAGGGATGCTGTCCAAGTACAGTGGATCTGTCTGGTGTCAGGATGACCTTGTGTCGGGATGGGCACTGTCACCAGACCGTCACCTGCAGAGGTCCTGGGAAGTGGAATTCACCATGTAAGACCCATCTCTCAGGAGCAGTGACTGTTGCTTTGGCACTTGGTGGTCTTGCTTTCTGGGGGTTTTTTTGGTACTGGGAATCGAACTCATGACCTCAGGCTTGCCAGGCAAGCACTTATGCCGCGGAGCTATATCCCCAGCCCTTGCTTTTATCCTTGAATTAGCAGCAGGCATAATAGCGCATGTACTCCTTTAGCAACTGTCCACCTAGAGCTTGATGAAACGCTCCCCTGCCTGCTTTAAAGTCAAGGTCCACCGGACACTCAAGGCTCATGGGTGACCCATTTGACAGCCTTCACCTTTCATGGTTCCTTTATACTCTGAACCCCCACCTAGATCCTACTTTAAGGCCAAACCAGTGTCTCCTGACCCGGACCTTTAGCCCCTCTCCCATTTCACCTTGCTGGTGTCACAATTCATCTCAAATCCACTAGCCTGAAATGAGACTAATTCCCCCTGCCACAGTTCTGCAGGTCACAGTGTCCATATGGGGCTTCCGTGCTAAACTCCAGGCGTGAGCAGGGCTGCCTTTCCTGCTGGAGGCTCTACCAGGGATTTTCCAGGTCCTGGAACCTGGCTGCGTGCTTTGGTTGCTGGCCCTGTCCTCTGCTCTCTGAGCCAGCAGTGGAGGGTCCGGTCTACCTCATCTCACCTCGCTCTGGCTTTCCTCTTCTGCTCTCCTTTGCATGGTGAAGCCTTTTGGTACCAGAAAGCCCACTGAGGAGATCCAAGAGATCATCTCTTCCTCTCATGAGTCAGTTAATTGGCTGCCTTAATTCCACATGCAACCTAATTCCTCAGTGCCATGTAACCTACCATGTTTACAGGTACTGGGGAGGAGAAAGTGGGCAGCTTTGGGGACGTTATTCTGTCTCCCACATCCTCTTCTGAGAATGGTTCTTCCTCCTTCCAGCTGCATGATCAATCTTGCAAGCACCAATTTTCTTTCTTTTCTTCTTTGGTAGGTACTGGGAATCAAACTCAGGACCTTGCACTTGCCAGGTAGACGCTGTGCCACTGAACTATATCCCTGGCCCCCAGGTACCAATTTCCTAAGATAATCTTGCATCTTGGACTCTCCTTGCTCATAGAAAGTATGGATGCCTGTGGGTTGGACACACACACACACACACACACACACACCACTGGTTCCCACCTTATGGAGTGGACCAGAGCAGAATACAAGCTCCATAAAGGTGGTATGTAGTGGTCGTCTGAGTGTGTAGAACAGCTTGTGGTTTGTGGCATCAGTCCATAAATATTTATTTATCAAATCAATCAGAAGAATAAGTTCCAGGCTGGGAACAAATGTAGCTGGGCTGGTTTCTTGCTTAACATGGAACAGATCTATGATGCTTTGGATGAGCTGCATGGCCCCATCTCCAGAGGAAGGACAGAGTCTCCTGAGGAAGGGCCACACCCAGCAAGGGGCCTGGCATTCAGTAAGGCTCAAAGAGCTGAGGGTATCCCTGCCCTCAGGGTTTGTGCTTTGGACAGGGAGTCCGAGATGAAGGTAAGTGAGACCTCCATGTGTTAGAGAAAAGTGTTGGCATTCCGGGTTGGAGACCAGCCAGCAGTGGCAGTGCAGGATGTTATAGATGTGAGAACATCAGAACAGGACCTGAAAGAGGAGTTGGTGTCAGAAGATGGGAAGGGGTAGAGGAAACAGCAAGTGCAAAGGCCCCGGGGTGCGGTGCCACCTCACCTAGTTTGACAGGATTAGAAAAAGTGACAGTGCTGAAAAGGGACATCCAGGAGTTGAGGCTGGGGATGCCTCAAACAGTCAGCACAGATGCATGCATGAGTTCTACTGCTCTGATGCTCCTCTCACCTGTCCAACAGGCCACATGCATGTGAGACACACATACAGATACATACATATGCATACACATAAAATTGTACACATTTCATGCATAGTGGTGCCAGCCTATAATCTTGGATCTCCAGGAGGCTGAGGCAGGAGGACTGCAAATTGAACAGTAACTTAGTAACTTAGCAAGACACTGTCTCAGAAAAAAAATAATTTTTTGTAAAGGACTATGGATGTAGCACAGGGCAAAGGCCCTGACTAGCTATAGTATCACAGATAAAAAGATGCATACACCTGTACACCTAAGACATGAAGATTGTGGTACTTATACAACTGTCTACTAGAGTAACAGATGTATTGTGGGCCCACATCTCACTTACACACACACACTCCAATCTGCAGTGCACACATGGGCTATAGGCATAAGTGTACACAACTGGGACACATGCACAAGACAAATACATTACTAACCATGTGGCCAAGCATGCACACACACAGACACACACACAGACACGCACACAGACACACACAGCACATACACTTGTATTTTCAATGTACACGTTCACCATGCACTTAAAGGCACACATGTTCATACAGCACATACCCAGGGTGCTAAGAACATAAGCACATAAAGAAAGCACTCACTCGCTACTCATCGGAACATACAGAATACTGCCATGCACGATTTTTTGTACACTTATCCGAAACTCATGCTCACACCCATGTACTATGCACAGATCCGTGCACACCCCCCCATTGAGAACAAACACAGCAGAACACGCCAAGGTGCACAACGGTGTGCGTTCTCTCTCCCTCGCTCTCCAAGCAAGCACATGCAGACTCGTCATTTCCTTCTGGAATGTGCTTGGGTTCCCAGGCTCGAGGCTGTTTGGCCTGCAGGGGGCTAGGATTATCGGCCTGGCCAGGGCAGGCGGAAGGGCTGGAGACCTGTTTCGGATTACGCAGTTATATACCTCCTCCCCCAGGAATCAGGGTGGTGCCTTTGCTTCCCTGGGGACCCACTCCCCTCTCCCTCCCAACCCCACCCCACTGCAGTCTCCACAGCCTGTGACAATGGGGTGTCATCCAAAAGCATTGCTGGGTCTTTTGCAAGAGTTTCCCACGTGAGACTTGCTGCCTGTCCCTTCCTCTCCTTTTCAAACCCAGCTGGCACGGAGCCAGGTCAGCCCAGGGGGAGGGGCACAGCGCGGTGCTTGGCAACTCTGAGCACCAGGAGGCCCCCATCAGCCTCCTCCCTGGGGCCCTATTTGGGTGATGAGCTCGGGCAGAGCGCTTGAGTGCTGTGGAGGCGAGGCCCGCGCAACATCTGCCCGGCCTATCTGGGACTAGTGGAGCACAGCTTCCTCTGCTGTCTGCGCTCAGCTAGGAATTGGGTTCCAATGAGCTGGAACCTTAAGTTTTGACAAGTTGTCGTTTCCTGCCAGCAGCCAAGATGGAGCTGTGACCTCCATCTGGGTTTATGAGTGCCAGCCTCTCGCGCACTTACCTTGTCATCCCAGTCGATAGTCATAAATGAGCCTCATCCTGGTGCAGGCCCTGACTTTGGGGACTGATCCACAGTGAGCCTCCAAGTTCAGCCCAAGCCCCTCATCTTTGGGACAGAAGGAGAAAATGGCTGATACCAGTGCAGCGAGCTAGGAGAAGGCTGTTAATAATGTAACTCAGATGTTATCGGTGGACCTCACTCCTAGGAGATTTAGTTAAAATTAGTCCAAACCATAATTCCATATACTCATAAGAATCCAGTGTTATCCCTGGAATAGCTGTGAATTCCATCACCATTTACCTCCTCACGTTTCTCCTGACTTCCGAACTTACAAAGAACCAACATGTGGCTTCAAATTCCACCCCCAGGAAGCCAACCAAAAAGGCTATTTTGGAAAAGGATTTCTAAACTAAACCCACTTGTCTGAAACATTTGAATGCAGTGGCTTTACTAAACTGTTCTTGGCCACAAGAAGGGGTACGTTGAAGGGGACTGTGGCTGGTCTTCAGCTGTCCCAAAGGCTTCCCGCCACACTCACTGCCCTCTTCTGCATCCTTCCTCCCAGTAGTAACACACAAGTCTTTCCCCTTCTCCACCAGCCTGATCGCATTCAGGCCCAGGAAAATCAGTTCCAATTATTTCATCCCAAAGAAACCTTCCTGAACATTCTTCTTGTCCAAGAGTAAGTGTCTACTCATAAAGAAATTCTCAGGGCAGCAACCTGGAAAATAACATATTCCCTCTGGGTGTAGTGAGTGGTACATGCCTATAATCCCAGCATTCTAGGAGGCTGAAGCAGGAGGAAAACAAGTTCCAGCCCAACCTGGGCAACTTAGTAATTTAAATTTAAAATAAAGAATTATTAGAAAAGAGCTGGTGATATAGCCTGGTATGAAGGCCCTGGGTTCAATCTCTAATATGACAAAAAATAATCAAATAAAATAATCCTTATGTTGTTACATCATAAAATTGAATATTCACCAGACAAGTTCCTGGGACTTCACAAATATCACAAAAGTGAGCTCCAGAAATGAGAGTACTTTCAGTTTGACAGTGCTGCCTGACTACTACCCAGCTAAAGGAAAGGAGAACACAGGAATTGAAAATGGAGTCTGACTCTTATTTGTCCAGATCTTAGGGAAAGAGTAGAAACTGGAGACAGAAGTCCCCACCCCAAATAGGCCCCCAGGAAACCTCTTTCTAACAGCATCCGGCATTTTTGTTCCATATGACAACAGAGCCTGAGCTCCAAATGTCTACCTGCACCCTGAGTCACAGTAGCTCCTCCAGCTCAAGGGGATGGGGAAAGGTAGGCAAGTTACAGGGTTACTCTGGAGCACTGACTGGGGACCACTCATGTGCAGGAGAAGTCCCCCTGAGCAAAGTCTGTCTGTTCCCCCCACAAGCCTGGAACTCTGTGACAGG
Source organism: Chinchilla lanigera (assembly GCF_000276665.1). NCBI lineage: Eukaryota > Metazoa > Chordata > Mammalia > Rodentia > Chinchillidae > Chinchilla > Chinchilla lanigera. Next base: position 2,570,544 of record NW_004955522.1, on the reverse strand, counting down.
ACATTAGCTCTCTGGTACTGCTTGGCGCTGGGTCACACTCACTCAGCTGTGGCCCTTTTGCCTGAGAGCCACCGGTGGCTCCAGGCTGGATGAGTTCTTTCCAGATAGCTTGGGTAGGCAATCTTGGGAAAGAAGGTTCCATGGAGAACTTTCATGCCTGGATCTTAGAGCAAGATGCCCGTATCCATGCATACCAACTCCATCCAGATTTCCCGTATCACCCATGCCAACATGAGCCCCTTCCCTCCTACAGCCCTGCCCTTTGGGAATCTCTGAACATGTTGGCTGACTTTGACTTCAAAAGAGTGGAGCTTCATGATAGATGGTGTGGACAACTTCCTTTCTGCATCTGAGAAGCTTCCAGAAAAGCTTTGCCCACGAGAGAAACATATTTCTCTGATCAGTCACGGACACCACCCACATGTCTTTGTTCACAGAAAACTGGATGAAGAACCAACCAGTTGTCTTGACTAAGCTTCATATTTATGGTTCAGTCTAAGATTGCCCTTGAGACTTGCTTCACGGGACTGTTGTGTAGATTAAATGAGGCAACAATAATGATGAAGACAAGCCATGCGATGATCTGGGTACCTCCTGAGAATTGTCTGGCATCTTCCTCATAACCTCCATCTCCAGGCACCAGGAAGCACAAGCTTCTGCCTTAGTTACTTTTCTTGTTGCTGAGCAAAACACCCAACACCTGAAGTTAAAGGAGAAAAGGTTTATTCGGCTCACAGTTTGTAGAGGGTTCAGTCCATAGCCAGCTGGTTTCAGGGCAAGGCAGCACATGGCAGACAGGCATCCCAGAGGAGAAACAGTTCATGGTGGGCAGAAGGTAGCAAAGCAAGCAAGCAAGAGACAATCACAGCTCTTTCAATCCCTTATAACTTATCCAGGCTACTTAGGGTGGGTAGCACTCACACCCTTAATCCTGGTACCCTTGATTCTAGCATTACACTAGGAATCAATCCCAGTACCACACACACTAGATCCAGGCACCTCTGACAAAGCCCCACCTATGATGCACGAGGCTTTGGGGGGATATCTAGACACAAGCTATAATAGTGTCTTATGCTCAGCTGGAAAAAAAAAAAAAAAGAAAAGAAACTGATTCCGGACAAGTTAAGTGGCCCAAGTTCACACAGCTAATAAAAATCATATTACATGACAAGTTAATAAGACAGTAAGATAACAAAGGTGAACACTCAGACAACTTAGAGATGCAAAAAAAATGTTTTAGTGGTTTATAAGTACTTTAGAAAGCACACATATCAATTGGCAATGGGTGTGCTAATAATAAAGCTAGTTTATCCATCTATTCAATAAAAACCATTTCTATGTTTCTGCCACTGCTTCAACCCCCTAGGCAAATTATTTTCTGAAATAGATGTTACAAACCTGCAGGTAATCCTGATTGGTTTTTCTCATGTCTCTTCCTAGGAGAAAATATTACTTATCCATTCAGCAAGTATATTTATTTAGCTCCTGCTTTGGTGCTGCTGCTGGAAAGAGAAATGGAATTTACAATCAGTCAGGGTTTGTCAAGCTCAGAAATTGGCCACATCCTGGACCAAATCATTCTTTGGAGAGGACCTGTCCTGTGCACTGTTGGGTAGTTAGTAGCAGCCCTGGCCTCTGCCTACTGAATGCCTGTCCCACCCTGCAATGGGTGACAGTCAGAATGTACAGAACCGTGTCAATGCTTCAGGAGACAAAACACCCCAGTTAAGAGCCGCTGCTCTAAAGGACAGAGTCATTCCTCAAACCCTGACCGTTGTCAGCACAAGAGCTCAGGACCAGGCCATACTCAGCTCCTCTGGTAGAAGTGATGTCATGCAGAGATACAGGGCCTGGGAGAGTGGTCTGGAAAGGAGGTTGAGAGGGTGAGGGAGATGAGCTTTGAAAACCTTGGAGGTAGAGGGAATAATGCGACCCAAGACACGGAGGGAAGTGCAGTCCTGACCTGGGGTCTGCGCTGCTCCAGAGAAAGACAAAGGACAGCGTTAGTCAATGTAAGGTCCATGCAGCCCAGGGGGAAATTGTAAGAATATGTATTCCAAAAACTTTAAACAAACTAAAACCATCAGTTAAACTTTAATATACTGACAGGAACAAATGCAAACTCCTCCATTATAGTAAAATAAAAATCTAATCATTAAGACAGAGAAGCCCTGAGGAGTTGGAAGGTAGAAGATTTTGGAAGGCTTTTGTGATAAACCTGTACTTCCCCTTCATGTGCATATGAGAAAGCCCTGCAGGGCTGTCCAAGCACAGATCCCTGGGTTCTACCCCAGTGTTTGTGGTTCAGGAAGTCTTGGATGTGGTCAAAGGATGCTGGTCCTGGGCTGGGCATCAGCCCTGGTGTCAGCCCTTGTTTCCAAAGATGTGAATAGCAATCAGTCACATTAATAGAGATATGGCATCTAATACAAGAAGACAAGCTCTTAACAACTGGGCTATAGCGGGTGTACCAGGAACACCATATTTTAAGGGGATCCCTGGGAAGCTGGAAGGTGTCCAGGGAAGGGTGAGAGAACTAGCCTATATGGGAAGTGGTTCAGGAATGTGGGGTGTTTGCCCTAGAAAAAAACAGTTATGGGAAGAATTTGGGAGGTGCCTTCAAATAGCTGAGAAGCTGTTCTGTGAAAAATGGATTTAATTCAGTTTTTATTCCCTAAAGTCAACCACAATTAATCCAAGAGAGGGACAGTCAGGAGAGAAGTGTGAGGGCTGGGGGTTTGGTTTGGATGTGAAGCGGAATCTTAGAACAATTGCAGATCTCATGCAGTGACATTAAGGTAATGCAAGCCCCATAGGTCATTTAAAATTGTCTAGCAGCCTTATTACAACAAACCCAACAAAAATCAGTTAGATGACATTAATTTTAGTAACAAATGTTATTTAACCTAATATTTTCAACATGTATCATGTTGTTGTGGAATCCAAGCAAAAGCACTAATGAGATAGTTTGCTTAAGTTAGTGTGTGCTTTATACTCATGGTGCATCCACATCTGGACTAGATGCACACCAGCAGCACTCCATGGCCACATCTGGCTATGGCTGTTGCACTGGACAGCCACAACCTAGGAAGTCAGTCACCATGAGGTGAATGATTCCTAACTTTAATCTCCTCCTTTGCCCTGTTACTGACTTTTGCATTCTGTAATATTCCCATCCCACTCTTATATTCCCGCTGAAAATTAAAATGAACTCATTGTAAGTTTTTGTATATACTTTTAAGAATTCCACAACATGTTTTAAGATATGGAGAGGCAGCCTGAAGTAGCCTAAATGGAAATGGAATCAGGGATTTTTTTGCTTATAAGTTACAGGAGACTCAGTTTGACTCAGCCTAGCATAAGAATATCCTCAAATAATTGATTGGTGGGCATCCTACAGAGTCCAGTGGTGCTTGGTTTGCAGCATGACTGGGTACAGAGATGGCAGTGGTGTCTCCAGGAACTTGTTCCCAGAACTCCCAGATGCACTGACCTCTATGCTGCCTTCATCCTTTGTCTGGATCCCCGAGGTAGAAATGTGGCTACTGTGAGCTCCGTCCTGAATCATCCTGACAGTGAGCGTTCCCAAAAGCGTAGCTGCTCTTTTCCTATAGCTCCAGCCATCCTACGCCTAAGGCTCCTCAGTTTATCACTGAATCTATGCACTGTGAAATGCGACAAGTGATGGACAAATACAATGAATGTTTACATGATAAAAAAATTACAGCAAAAGACGCATAGCCATGAATCGCCCTCCCAACTCCTCCTCTCCTCAAACGCACCTATCCCATTGTTCTTGTCACTTTCTGAAGCAGCTCTGGAAGTCTTCTTTCATGAGTGTCTTTGGTTGTACTCTCAGAGCTGCCTCCATGTCTGGAATTGATTCAAGTGTTTCTCTTTAATGGTCATTTTGACTTTAAGGAAGAGTCAGGAGTCACGTGGTACCAGATGCAGTGAAGAGGGTGGAGGAGTCACATCGTTATGCTTTTTACCAGCCAGCCTTTCTTTGGATGGTACGTGACAGAAACATTCACCATAGTTCTGCTCACACTTATAAAGAGCTACTTCAGAAAGTAGCTAGAATGATGGTGTTTGAAGCCAGGGGGAGTATTTTAGAAGTATTAATGGTACTGTCTCTTTCACTGTGATAAAAGCTTTTTGAAAATTTAAGCATTCTCTATATTTTGATCCCTCCCTGTGTGTAGTCAGAGCTGAGTCACCTCTGGAGATGGGACCATAGGAGGCCAGACATCAGGCTTGACGAGGGTGAGTGTGGGTTCCCTAGGGTAAAGGTGGGGATCAATGCTGGCTCCTCAGAGGTAGGCATTAGTGTCAGAGGCCAGTGCACCCTGTACCCCTCACTTGTAGTCAGTGTTCTTGAGAAGATCCTAGTGGTCTTTGCTGCGCAGGCCTTGCTCGAAATATCACAGGCCAAAAGCTGCACAAGGGCAACGATGGTGAGTAGCAAGGCCACATATGGGTCTTTCTTTCTTCTAAGCAGTCTACCTAAAGAAGCCTTGTCCTGTGCGTGGCTGAATTTCAATGCCAGACTAAGGTTAGTATAAAACTGTAGAGTTTGCGGATTAAAGCTATGCTCATAAAATTCCAAGGAGATTGAGAAGAATGACCTCTAGAGTCTTCTGCCTTCACCCAACAAGGAGTTTCCAGCCATGGTGGTGACCAGCCAGGTCTCCGGGCACAAGGAGACTCACTGTCTGCCGTCTTCTGGTCCCTGCAATGAGACACAGTCAGGACGCTGCTTGGCTTCTGAATTCCTGCAGCCCCTCTCCTAGGCAGGCTTTGCTTGCTCGGATTGCTCATTCTACTTTGCCTAATTTCCTCCCATGAGGTTGGGTTTCCCCAGAGTTATGCGCTTTCTCTTCACATAGTTGAGAACTGAGTAGTTCTCAAACACATCCAGTTATCTAGAGAGGGCCATAAGCAGATGCCTGAAATGCTTATATGTGCAATGAATTCGGAAAAAAATAAAACCAAAAGGCTCCAAAACTTGACCAAGCTAAAGGACCTACAGAGATGAAGTATCATTAGTTATATCAAACATGATTCTTTATCTAAAACTAAGGTTCACTTAGAAGTAACAGTGGTGGAAAAATATTAGTTACAGTGGGGTAGGTTTTCCTTACAAGGCATTGTTTCTTGCCTAATGTGTGGGCTCCTATTCACCCCTCAAGAGCCCCTCAGAAGTTTATTGACCCTTTCCCTCAGAGATCTCCATTCACTGTTCAGTTTTACAACTTTACCTCCTTATTGCACCGACCGGAGCCTGAAAGGCAGCATGGCTTAATGGAGTTGGACTATCATAGATTGAAATCTCAGTTCTGTGTCTTTCCTCCCCATCCCTCCCCTCCTCTCCCCTCCTCTCCCCTCCTCTCCCCTTCCCTTCCCTTCCCTCTCCTTTCCTTTCCTTTCCTTTCCTTTCCTTTCCTTTCCTTTCCTTTCCTTTCCTTTCCTTTCCTTTCCTTTCCTTTCCTT
>NW_004955522.1:2549991-2564951 GCF_000276665.1 Chinchilla lanigera | reverse complement strand
TTTCCTTTCCTTTCCTTTCCTTTCCTTTCCTTTCCTTTCCTTTCCTTTCCTTTCCTTCCCTTCCCTTCCCTTCCCTTCCCTTCCCTTCCCTTCCCTTCCTTTCCCTTCCTTTCCCTTCTCTTCTCTTCCTTTCTCTCTCTTCTTTCCTTCCCTGTCCCTTTCTTCCTTTCCTCTCCCCTGTCTGTCCACCTCTCCTTTTTTCTTTCACTTCTCTTTTCCTGCAGTGCCAAGGATTGAACCAAGCTATATCCTCGGCCCTTTTTATTTTTTATTTTGAGACAGGGTCTCACGAAGTCACTAAGTTGTCCAGGCTGGCCTCAATCATGAGATCATGCAGCCATAACTTCCCGGAGTGCTGAGATTAGAGGCATGTTCAACCAGGCTAGCTACAGCTATACCATTCCTTAACATAGTATCTAGAAAGCTCTCAAATTTGTCTGCATCTCAGTTTCTTCAGCAATTAAAAAAATAAGTTATGTTGGGTTACTCTTTAAAAAAAATATGTGAGCTAATGTATGTAAATGTCTAGGTGCGTAATTACTCAATAAATAGTAACATTATAATTATTATCACACTGTACCGTGGTTATTTGTTTGGAAATCCATCCTGGCCATTAGATTCTGACTTCCTCTAGGGCAGCGACTGTGTCTTATTAAATTTTATGTCTCAATCCAGAGTGTAAAGAAATAGATGTCTGCTGAAATAATAATGTGAATAAACAAGTGGATGCCTAGGGATGAGGAGACTGTCCACAGCTGCTCTCTGGGGGACTGTGGCCCTTGAACAGTAATACTGTGCTGAGCCCTTCATGTTTGGTTGAAGGCTTAGCACTGTTTCAGGCTGACTCCCATGGAACGTCTGTGTCCACAGCCAGTGTGGACAGTTTCCTATGATTCAACTCATTCAGGCCTAAAAGTCTCCAGTTCATTCTCAATGCCCTGAAACTATCACCGTGTGATTAATTATATTAAATATCTTCCTCGTCCACCTCCTACCAACCACAGTGAGCAAGCAGAGACTCAAAATCAAATAACCGTGTTAGTAAATGGAAAATGCCTGCTTGTAAATCAAGCTGTTCGTATCACATACCTCAGAACCTTACAGCTTGCTTTCCAACTTCAAGCCCCTCCCCACGCCCTGGTTTTGAACTTGAGAACCTGCCTGTGAGTTTTCAACGGAGACCCAAGCTCATCTCAGAGTCCACCAGGCGACCGCAGCCCTGCCACCTCCAAGCCTGAAAATTCAAGCCAGGAAATGATACAAAGCAGGGCTTCCACAATCATCCTTCAGCCCATTGAATCAGAGGCAGCCTGGCTGGATGAACTCCTTTACAAAGTGGTCTCTTATGTGGATCCAACAGCTCCTTTCAGGGCATGATGTTAATCTCGTTCTAACAATATTTTGTAAATACAAAGCCAGGTCCAGTGATTCCACTGAGACCACATTTCCCAATAATGAGGGAAATGGCATTTACAGGAACATCTGAAATGTTCCTTCAGTAGCCTGCATTTTTGTAAGTCCCATATGAAACCTCCATGTGGGCATGACTAATGGATTCACCTAATTAAATTTTTACAGCATTCCAGGGCTGGAGTGTCAAATGTTTTCTTCCAGCTTGTCTCCTTGTAACACTGTCAAATAAGTCTCCCATCCCACCCCCTCCTACACACACCTTTTTTTAGGGGCTGTGGGCTGCATTCCAAGGTCATATGAAATCAGAATTGGGTTGATGAGGATGAAGAAACAAATTGCCAAAGAGTCAGATTCTGGAAGTGGAGACAGGGATTCCAAAGGCTTGTCCAACTTCTGGAGGTTCCAGTGGGCATGCAGAGACTTACTCCACTCCCAGAGGGGCACAGAGGCGATTCTTCTGGATCAGGACCTACCTATCCTTTGTTCACTATCCCTTCCCCTCACCACTCCACCTCCCTACCACATCCACACTAACACACTCACACACTCAAATGAATCCACCTGCACATGCCTGCATACACCTGCCCTGGTAACACATGATTTGCAAACAACCCTGCTGCCCATATGTTAGAGAACAAAGACTCTATTCCTGGGATCCTACCGAGACAAACCATGAAAGATGTTCCTTTCTAATTCATCTGAGGAAAATCACTAACCACAAGCAATTCAGAAAACCATCTCCTTCCAAGAGCGTTAATGTGGGAATCTGTCCACTCTGTGACAAATGGTTGACTCAAGTCAGGGTGAGACAAACGGTCAGAAATTTATGATACAACCCAGCAAGATTTCTTGGCAGCCATTTCTCCTGGGCCCAATCCTGGAGTGGTTGATCCCAGAACTTTATTGAAGAAAAAAGGCTTTGGGATCTACAGGGTTTTGGAATCATGTGGCCCTGTAGCATCCTCGGCTGGCATCAGGTATAGAAGTTTGGGTAAGTCACATGGTCCAACTGAGTCTTAAGCTCTCTTTTATAAGTTAAAAATGTATGAGAAAAAAAGAGACCATGTAGGAATTTTCTAAGCCCAGAGCATTTGGGAATCCAATAATAAGAAGTGACAGATCAGTGGTTAACCCGGCAGAGTGTCTGCCTTCCACAGACTTCCCATTCAGGAAGTTATCACTGTGGATCTTGATTTTGCCACCTATGAAACAGAAAACTTTGTGCAAGCTTCTCAGCCTCTCTGAATGCCAGGTTCTGCATCAGAATAAAAATAGTATTACTACCAAATGCACAGAGCTATTGGGAAAATTGTTACATGAGTGTATTACAAAAATGTATGCTAAGCCAGGTGAATGTTTGCAAACAAATGGCTGGCTTCTCTTCTTGATCTTAATTTTTCTCCATAGAGGAGACTATCCCATAGAAAGGAAAGGCAAAGGATTACTTCCTCCTTAGAGAAAAAACAGCGCACTAGGAGAAGGAATAGAAGCACAACATCTGCAACTATTCAAGAACAATCCATGCCCAGAAGTACAGGTGACCCCATACTCTTCTGGTCACTCAGGGATTCGTCTGTTTCCTGAGTAACCTGGACCAAAGGAATTAGCCCTCTGTCTGTAGCTAGTCTTTGGATAAGTTGAACTGATCCTCAAAAAGGAAGTTGTTTCTCTCTTTGAACTGGAGCATTTCTTTCTAAGGGGGTTTGCTTCCTTAAGCAGAAAACAGCCTTGAGAAACTGGTGACATGGCTTTAATGACCCATGTTCAAGAAGACACATTGATTCTTGGACTTAATAAGACTGACATTTCTCAGCACTGTGTCTTCAGGAAAGAGGCTAATCTCTCTGAATCCCGGTTTCTTCCTTGCAAAAAGAGAATAAAGAGAATAAGACCTGCTCTACTGGGTTTTCAACTGAGCACAGAGTGCCATGTTGAGGGTACAACTAGCTGTCAGCGGGAAGGTGGAGGGGGCCTCTCTGAAGGTTCCTGGCTCTATTTACCCTTCTCATTCCTAAGCAGAGAGCCAGCACTATCTCAGGAGTTGACTCTGGGTTTAACTCTGGGTTTGTCTGGGGTGGAGAATGTATTAGCTGATTGGCCACCAAACAGGTTGTGAAAGAAGGGCCACTGAAAATTCTTCCAGTTCCTTGAAAAGTTAAGCATAGAATTAATTACCATACGACCCATCAGCTCCACTTCTAGGTATAGATCCCAAAGAACTGAAAACAAATCTTTAAACAAATACTTGTACAACGCTATGCATCATAGTACTAGTCACAATAGCCCAAAGGCAAAGGAAGTCCAAATTCTCATCAACCAGTGGAGAGGTAACCAAAATGCTCTCTCTCCTCACAGTGGAATAGTATTCAGTTACAGAAAGAAGACCTGGCACATACTGCAACCTCGGTGACATTGAAATCATTAAGGTAACAAAAACAGACACAAATAGTCATATGTTATATGATTGTATTTCTACACAATATCCAGATTAGGTAAATCCATAAATACAGAAAGGAAATAAGGTGTTGTCAGGAGGCATGGAAAGGTGAAATAAGGAGTGAGTCATTAATGGGAACAAGATTTTCTTTGGGAGAGATGAATGTGGCTTGGAACATGAGATGATAGCTGTACAACATTTTGAATGTGCAAAATACCACTGGGTTGCACACCTTAAGATGTTAAGTGAACTCTTACCTTAATGAAAAGAATTTCCAAGTCAATGTGTGGGTGTTTCAGTGCTAGACTGAAGAAAATAGAAAGAAAGAAAAAAAAAAAAAAAGGCAGTGGTTGTCAAAGCACTGATTAAAAATTTCACTGGGAGGGCAGGACCATCCCCTAAATCTCTTTAATTAAGACAAAGAAGACAATAGCAAAGAGAGGACCCGGAGTTCAGTAGATAAATAGCTGCTGAAATAGATGCGAGCCAATGGCGTTCGAGGAATGGTCAGCTGCACTGATTTTTTAAAGTCAAGTTAACACGATAAGTGTGCAAACAACACTGTTGAGCTTTTGTTCCATTCTCCCCGACCCTCTCCACTAGCTCCCTTGGCTTGGCAAGCGTCCTATTTTCCAAACAGCAGCTGTGCACAGTTGAATAGTAAATCAAACACCCTAAAAAACTGTTGTTTTAAAACAATGTCTCAGATTTCCCAGATATTTCATTTCTACTTTCCTACTCGACTCCTCTTGCCTCAGGATGGTCCGTTCTTCCAGGTAACCAGCTGCCATCCCATTCCCAGGGGACTGGCGTGTGAGTCCCCATCTAGAAGTGATATTGGGGGCAGAATTGACAAGCACAGTGAATTTCAGGAGGATTTTGTATGTTGTTAGGAAACACGCTATTACCAAATGCTCTTGGACAGGAAGAGGTTGGGTGGCTGGAGTTTTGTGCAGACAGATGTCACCCCCAAGGTGAGCCCCAAGGTTCCCAGGACCATGGCTCCTGGCCTGTGGGTGCTGCAAGTTATTTGGCAGGGAGGTTGCCTGCAGCCCTCCAAGCAGGCTGTGCGGTTCCAAACCCACTGTCTGGGAGGCTGTTTTCCTACAAAGAGAGACAAATCACTGTGGTGAATGCTTGTTTGGAGGAGACTGCTTCCTGCCAGATCACTCAGAGAAACAAATACTCCCCACAAGTCCCAGTGCCGTGGCGCCCCGGCTCCACCTCCAGCTTACCAGGTCAGTGTGTCTCACCCTGGGCACTGTCCATAGTGGGGCTTGATTATTCTTTGTGGGGGAGGGGGGTGAGGTTGTTGAACTTCTGAAAGATTAGATGATTCAGTGAGGTCACATCACTAGTAAGTCACATATTCACTCCACAAACACTGTATTCCTCTCCTGTATGTTGAGTATTGCTATAGGCATTGCCAGCCCACAGATACTTACTGAATATCTATAAGGTGATGATATCGCCAATATAAGAGAAAACAAGCCATAGTTTCTCCCTGTGCAGGAGACAGGAAATAAGCACGTGAATGATTCTCTTGCATCAGCACTATTGACATATGGGCTTTGGTCATTCTTTGAAGTACGGCACTGGATGACTAGAAGCATTCCTGGCCTTTACTGCATCCAGTAGCATCCCCCAGTAGTGACTCCACACACTGACAAATGTCCCCTAGAAGGCCAAGTCACTCTCAGTTGAAAGCCACTGGCAGAGCAGGAATTCAAGCAAACTTGTAATGGGACTGAGGCAGGGGTCTAAGGGAAAGTCAAAGCCTTTCTGTCTTAAGATTGTGTTCCAGAGATGCCCTTGCTGGGCAGGAATGCTTAGAGATGGGGGCTTCCCTGGAGCAGAACTCAGCCCTGCTGAGAAAAAAAGGAGCATTTTAAAGCACAATCAGAAAGGGTAGTTTTCCCAAAATTACCTTACTGGGTCACTCATGTCTTGACAGTGTCCCAACAAGATGGTAAGGTCCGTGCCATGGTGGACTTTATCAGTCTGGGTCACTGTGCTCTTCCTGGAACCCTGAACTGTTCCAGACACACACTGCTGGACCAGGAATGAAAAAGGAAGTAATCCCGATGACCTCCTTCTGTGATCTTTGTTCCTTTCTTCTTTGCCCACTCTTGTTTCTCTGCATTTCTTGCCTGTCTTTTTCTCTCTTTCTATCTACACCAAAACATCCCTGCATAAGAGCAAGTACAAATGTTCTAACAACCAGATGCACACGTGCTCACCAGCACACCAGCAGGAAGTCCAAGGGGAAGATCAGACTTGTCCTTGGTTCGGTGTTCTTCTGAGAGACAAAAACTTACCAAGCTGAGGGCAGATCTCTCGGGTACAGAGTGTATCCAAACTGTCAACCAGGATAGGGGCCCTTGGCATTCATGGGTCTGTCACAATTTGAGGGCTTGACACTCTCACCACGAGGTCACCAGAAGTGCTGTGTCCAGACAAGGAAGCTGGGAGATCCTTGCCATTTGGGTTATGCACATCTGCAGTGAGAAATAATGTTGGAAGTCCACCCTGCTTCTTCCCAAAAGAAACAGCGTTCTGTGGGTATGAAGCCTGCTAAACACAGTTCCCAGGTCTTGGCAAAGACAGTGAAAGTCTGGCTGAGCCAACAGAGATGCAGTTCAGAGAAAATAATCGTTTATTTACTCAGATAAATTTGATACTCGCTACATAAATTTGAGGGTATTTTGCTAAACACTTTATATGCTGTACTACACCCAAAAGACCATAACTGTGCTTCGAGATGGAGGAAAATGATTGGGAAATAGCAAACCAGGCAAATAAATAAATTATATGTATTCATTTTTTAAAACATGCTTTTCTAGACATGCTACAAGGCCTTTCTCAGGTAACACATGCTTGGCAACCTAAGGTTGGCCTTCTGATCTGAGAATTAAAATCTTTTTGTCTTTCTTCTTGGGTACCAACAAATGCCTGTCTATCGGGCACTCTGGGTGACAGAGAATGTTCATCACGTTGAACTAAAGTGTCCACCTCTTTCCCCAAAGTCCACTCTCAGAAACTGTTAAAATTAAAGGGAAAAGTGCTAACAAGGCACAGAGAGAAACCCCAAACAGTACTTAAGCTGAGGGGAGGACTCAGACCCCCAGTAGGGAGTTCTGGAGTACAGCAGAGTACAGAATTCTTCCCCAAGGCCTGCAGATCTCTCTGATGACCAGTAAAGTTGGATTGAGCTGCCTAAGGTCAAATGTCCCAGGAAAGGTAGCCTGCTCTCTGAGGTGTCCTTCATCTTTGCAGTTCCCTGTGTTCTCCACAATGTTCTCAAAGAGCATTTATCAAGCATTTAGGATATGTCAGGTTGTTCTAAACATTCCACTGGGCTGTAACCCTCCCCCAAACCCTAGGAGGAATTTATCTTGTTATTCATGTTTAACAAACAAATAATTAAGACCTAGGGAGCCTGAAGAACTTTCCAAAGTTAATGGAACCACCACGTGGTGAGTGTGGGATTTGAGCCCAGATCATGGTTCATCAGAGCCCACACTCTGTCAGTAACAGCTGTGTATTGCTAGATGTGGCTCCTTACTCTCCACACAGGGGGCTCCCAATCCCTCCGTGTCTTCAGTCACCACCAGCATGGCAGTCATAAAGAAAAATTCAGTGTCCGTGCCACCTCTGGTTTGTTGTAAGTGGCTGCTTGCCTGCATCATTGTACTCAAGCAGTCAGACTCCATTGGGGAGAAATTCCATGATTGATTAGTGATGCCTGCTCTGGGTGCAAAAGTGATGACTACTGGCACATATGCAACCTATATGTTCATGGCTATCCAATTTCCACTGCTTGCAAATGCTTTATCTTCTGGACTTCAAGGCGAGATTTTCAATGACCTACAAAATATGACCATGAAGAGGTCTCCTGAACCTGACTCTATCTCTGTTGGTCCTGAGTTTAAAAACTAACCATCCAGCCAAGTTTCCAGTGTACAAACCTAAGAGTTGAGCGGAACTCTTCCCTCCCATTCAGCCAACTGTCAGTCAAACCCATTTCTTTCCCATTCTCTTTTTCAAAAGTTCTGAGAATCTATTACCTCGATCACTTTCATACCTCTGCAACCCAGGTTAGGCCCTTATCTAAATTATTATATTAACCAACCAGCAAGGGCTCCTGCCTCTAGCCTTGCTCATAAACTTCTAAGCACTCTCTCTGAAGCACCAAGTTGCATATGCATTTCCTGCCTGGATACCGCTGGACTTCACTGAAGTCCCAACTCCAGCTCACATGTGAGACTTTTCACAAACAGGCCTCATTCTGGTTGTGAGACGCTTCCTGTGTCCTCCATTACCTATCTTGTCTAAAGTTACTTGGGCTTCAGCAGTATAAACCATCTTGCTTTATCATCCCGTCATCGTTCCCATCCAGGTGTCTCTGCACAAATGTTGTCTTCCACCATGATGCCTTTGACAGTTACTGAGGCCTTCTAAAGCCCTCCATGCCCTTGGTAAGTATGAGGCAACAGTCCCAGTAGCATCCTCAGCTCTAAAAATCGTTATCTGAAGGATCCAGTAGAGTGTACCAAGCTCATTTGGAGAGGGATTGGCCTCACCCTGGCTTCTTCCTCCTTGAGTCCCCTTGTAAAGCAGAAGCTGTAGGATGAAACTTACAGTATACGTCCATCATCAAAAGGTGTCCTGGACAGTGTTTCTATGGAAATTGGATGGTGAGATCTAAGACCCTCAGTCACTCCTAACCATATCAGTTTCACTCCAGTCATCTCAGCTGGTGGATTTTGTTACCAGTTTATCACTGGCATTGTATTTGGCCCATGCTTTTTGAGGACATGCAACTCACAGCAGTCGGTGGGGTTTGGAACTGATTCACGACTGGGAGCTCCTGAAGAGCAACAGCCAGTCAAGAACAACTTTATTCTCCTGTTGTATGTGGGATTTGTACCTTATTAGTGGATTGATGGAGTGAGCCAGAGAACAGATGAACCAGTCTTAAGAGCATCTGTTATTAGCCAGGTAATCTTGATCCAATTTTTTAACCTCTGAGCCTCTGTCTCTCTGACCACAGAACTGGAATAATGACCATGCTACATTCTCAAGGTCTTCAGACATTGTTATCAATGGTAGAAGATGAATGGATGGATGGATGGATGGATGCATTCATGCATGCATGTGTGGATAGATGGATAGAAGGATGATTGTATGGTTGGATGGGTAGATAAATATTCATATCAGTGAATTAGCAGATTAAAAATAAATAAATTATTTGATGAATTCACTTTATTACATAATAAATTAAGAGAAATGCTCATCACTGCCAAAAGGCACCATCATTCACACACTGAAATGGCTCACGTTCCGATAGGAGAAAACAACCCAGTGACAAAGGCTTTCCGAGCCCCAGGGATAACACAGAAGTCTCCCTCCCGGCAATCTTTTCCCCAACTACTCTGTCCCAGAAAGAACAGGGGAGGTGAAAGAAGGAAAAAGAAGGAAAGAAAGGGGAAGGAAAACATAGGGAAAAGGACTGAAAAATATACAAGTGCAGACACACATCGAGCAGCGCCCTATAGCCCAGCCCTGCAAGGAGGCGTTTGAAAACACTGTCACCTCACCCTAAGCATCTCCCTCACCTCAGCCTCTCCGCAGGAGCAGTCCACAGGCCTGAGGTTTTGCCTTGCAGAAGGTGGTGAAGACAAGATCTTAAGCTCCCCATCATTTTGCTTTTAACTTAATCTGTCATCTCAGTAGCTCTTGGGTGGGAAGGCAGCCTGCCCGGAAGTGCTCAGAAGGCAGAGCCCTCCCATGCGTCTCTTCTCACCCCAACCCAGCTCCCATCTCTCACCTGTGGCTCCCCCTGGAAACCCAGACCCTCCCCTACTGTTAGGGTGCAGTGCGGACCCCTGGGACTGCAGCCCCTCCCAACCCTGCCGTATCAGCTGAGTAATCTCCCCACGCATTCTGACACACAGCTGCAGGAGATGAAGACAGCACTGTTGATAGATGAAACTTTGGATAAGATTACATGGTTTTGAATATCTTGATGACATATTTGTCTGAAAAGTCTTTTAGAGGACGGCCTAATATAAATGCACGGAAATGGTTCTAATGACTAGCATTTGTCTACAGTCTTCGTTGGAGAAATTAGCATTCATGTGTCTCGAGATGTCATTTGCATTTGTATGTGGGGACCAACTTTTGAATAATCATCTCTTCCAGCCCAGAAGAGTTAACTATTTACTCAGAATGCAGGCTGGTTTCCTTCCAAGGCGATCTGGCTGGGTGCTTGTTGTCCAGAATTGAGTAATAATGTTCTAGGCATGTATTCCACCTCCACAGCTTCCCTGGAACCTTCTAGATAGTCCTCAGATACCATTTACCCAGACAAATATTGACTCACTCTGTTCTGCCTGGCCTCAGCTACCTGGTCGCTGTTATCACCTCTCCTGTCCCAACCAAGCTCAGCTCTTTCTACAGACTCCAGTCCCTGAAGGTTGAAGTCTGAGACCTGTCTGGTTAAAAGAATACTTGGAATTCTCCCGATAAAAACAGAGTCCACAGAAAACTTATGAGAAGGAACAAGAGTATAGAAATAGCATAGAGCCTTTTCCCTGAGTGGTTTCATAAAATGTCCACTGGCTGAAGTTTGGGGCCATTTTCCTGCTCTCGTCTTGTATTACGTAAAAGAGATAAGGTTCCAATGAAGCTAAGCAGAGCTAAGTACTAACTGTGCAGGGAGGAAGTTCAGCTCTCTGGGAGTCAGTTTTTCATCCACAATTTGGGGACAGAATTTCTCCAATCACATGATCATGAGAATTGATCATGCGTGCTGTTATGGTTTGTGTCTGAATGTCCCCCCAAAGCCTCGTGCAGTCATGGGGTGGGCTTCTAGAGTTTTTTATTGACCCATGGTCTAATGCAGGATTATAGGTGTGAGAGCTACACTCGCCCAGGGGCAGGTAGCTTGCAAACAATGTGAGGGAGGGAAAGAGGCTTGCTTTCTGTGCTCCTGCTCCTCCCTTTTTGCTCTTGCTGCTTTTCCTGTCTTCCGCTGCCATGAACTGTTGCCTTCTGCTATGTGCCCCTCTGCCTTGGAGCCAGCTGAATATGGACTGTAACCTCCATAAACAGTGAGCTAAATAAAGGGTTCCTTCCTTAATTTGGGGGATCAGATATTTTGTCTCAGCAATGAGAAAAAATCCACCAAGACATACGTAAAATGAAACACCAGTGCTTGGCACCTCATAAACATGCTGTAAACACCACTTCATCCTCCTGGCTCCCCCATATCTCCTGGTGTGCCATCAGTAATGACACAGAGCCTCTTGGGAGCAGATATGCAAATAGAAAAATATCTACCTCTGGCTTCATCAGGAGAGATTCCTGTAGGCCATCGTGTTGTTAGATAGCCAGCCAGCCCTATGTTCCTTCACTCATGAGCTTGGAGCTCCAGCAAAACTGTGTGCATCTTCATTCTGGGAGGTGTCTTACCTGCCCCCCCTCACCCTGTCTGGTTACTCTGGAGGGAAAAAACCCAAGTTCAGGTGAGGCTCACAACACAGCTCTGCTTCAGGACCCAGTACTGCGCAAAGAGTAGATGCTTGGTGACCACAGAGTAAATGAGATGGTTTGTGAATGCAGCCCATGGATGGTGCTTCATTGCTCTGAGCATGTGGCACAGGAATGTGGATATTCCTAGGTCCAGGAGGCAGGTGCCCACCTCAAGGAGAAGATGCTGACCACCAGTAGCAACAGCAGCACCCGAGAGTTCTGGAGCCCAAACTCCAGGCCAGGGTTCTTGCTGAGTGCCACACAGTACCATCTAACTCCTGTCCATGATGGCCCTGGTGCCACCAGCTGCCACTTGTCATAGGATGAGGATGTGGAATGGGTGGAGGAAGTGTAGAGTCCCAGGACTGTCAGGGTCAAGGACATTCATGTCCAGGCATCTCCATGGGTAACCCTCCCTTCCCGTGCCCCTCCTTGTCATGTTTTACAGCATATGTGGCTCATTCTTAGAAATCATCCCCTCTTAGAAATTGCCCCAAACCCCAAGATTTGGAGGCAGGAGTTCTGTTCTCCTTCACGTGCCTGGGTCTAGTCTTTTAGAAGATCTAAGAACCAGACCATGAAAGATGATGGTCACCTGATATGTAATTAAAAATGGAAATACTAGATAGGAAGAGAAGTAAAACAGCCCAATGAAGTCGAGCTTTTCCCATGAGAATAACTTTGATTTGTGCTCTAAGTTGCTGTCAACAGAAATATTTTTTGGAGAGGAACAGCTCCTTTGCTGATTTCTCCAACTCATATCTCTGTCTGCCTGTGATGCAACTTGGTAGTGGTCCTGGGCATCCTGTATGTTGCTTCTATCACAGGACATCTGACTCCACATGGTGATCTCAGATGTGCCTGCCTGTCCATCTGCCTCAAGTCCTCCTGAAGGGCAGGAGTTCACACTCAATGTAGGGTCAGACACATAGAAGGTTCCCAGAGAAATCTCCCAAGATGAATGAACTGGCTCCTATAGTACGTTCTCCCAACCTGCGGGTGTGTCTCGACCTGAAAACAGCTACTGGTAATCTGAGCGCTCCCTCCTTTCTCAGGAGGGAGGGAGGACTGTGACCTGATTTGTCAGAATTATTTGATTAATTTCCGTCTTTCTGTTTGGCACTATGTGAGCAGCATGCCAAACTCCCTGCCACCAAGTTAATTTCTCAGATGATGCTATCTAGTGCCCATGTCTCCTGCCAGGGACAACGCCTGCTCCCAGAGAGTTCCAGGCCATGTCCCACCCTTTTAATGTCTGTGAAGGCAGGTTGGGAGGGGCGAAGCTGATCCTCTTTGAAGCTCCAACTTTTTCTTTTTTTTATCAGTGCACCTTGAGAACATTTTTATGTGCTTCTTGCCAAACCTGAAACTTGGAATTATTGGTGAACCCCGGAAAAGCAAAGCCTCAAGTGTTACCAGAACACCTGACTATGCCTACCAATGTATTTCCCAAGAGGCAAAAATATACTACATCTGGTCCTCAGGGGAAGAACAGCTCTGGAGGATGGCCCAGAATCATCCTGTAACACTTTTCATTGCTATTGTGAAAGAAACAAATATGATGTGACTACTATTGTCTGTGTTTTGACACTTATGGTTGGTCAATTAGGGCAAACAAGTCATTAAATGAACATATCCAGGTGTGTGTGTGTGTGTGTGTGTGTGTGTGTATAATTGATACCTTTATACACTTTCCCCCCTCTTTTGACACCAGTAACTTGCTTTAAATATCTACCAACCCCACACATCATGTGGTAGTTTATTGCATTACCATTCCATACTTGGACTACATTAATGATCGACATAGACAAACACCCTCTCCTCACTCAGTCCAAGTCCCTTTGGGGGATTTATACTCTTATAATTTGGATCATAGAAAGTATTTATGAAAAGAATAAAGAATACAAAATCAGCTCTGAGGTTGCTCTCCAAAATGTAGCTTGTCCTGGGGACAGTTAATAATAAACATGGCAGTCAAGCATGGTGGTGCACATCAGGAATCACAGCACTCATGGATGCTGAGGAAGGAAAATCAAAAGTTCAAACACTTATGAAGCTGAGAAATTTAGCAACTTAGCGTGACCTGATCTTAAAATAAAAAATAAAAGAGCTAGGGATGTAGTTCAGTGTGAAGGCCCTGGATTCAATCTCAAGTGCCTCAAAAAATAAAAGAAGAAACATGGCCAATGGTACTTTCATTCTTTTGTGATGAGATGGATCAGTGGACGTGGAGCTCTCTTGCTTCTATTTAGATCAGACTTATGAGAGATGTCTCCCTGTGTACTCAGCTCCCTCCTTCTGTCTCTCTCTCTCTCTCTCTCTCTCTCTCTCTCTCTCCCTCTCTCCTCTTTCTCTCTCTCATTCTATCTCTGTCTCTCTCTCCCTCTCTCTCCCTCTCTTAGCATCATTTCTTTTTCCAACTCCTTGGAGCAGTAGCAAGCTGTCACACTGTCTCCCTGACATCAGCAACCCCCAGCATTCACACTTCCCTTAGGCTCCCACATATCCTGGGCCCCTCTCTGAAACAGCCCCTTCACCGACCCCTTCCCTCCCTCTCCCTCGTGGGCTCCTTCCTGCTCAGCCTCACTGACATGAGGCAATGTGCAGACCAACAGAAGCACCGTGGCTGTGAGCCTCTTGAAAGCCCCTGGTCCAGTGACCCAGAGCAGCTCCTTTGTCTCCCTCCTCTCCTGGGCCCACTAGGTCTGTGCACAGGAGAACATGAATGGCCTTTGCATCTCCCTGGTGGGGATGAGGCTGAGATCACCAGCTTGTCAGGGCCTTGCTCCCCTCTGACCACCCCAGACTCTCTGGACCTCTGATCAGAGCTAATGTACAGGAGGGTGGAGCACTGGACAGAGAGTCAGGAACCTGGGACCAAGCCTTGCTCTGGTCCCTTCCTGGGCTCCCTTTGCCTGTGGGTTGTCACAGCTTCTCCTGAGGTGACAGCCCTGACCTAGGTCCTCACAAAGGACAGGTAAAGACAACTTGAAATATGTCATGCAGTGAACTGGCTCATGTGCCCTGGTTTGACTGAGGTGATTGTGGCTGCCCCAGCTGGACAAGAAGTTCCCTGCATCTAGAACTGTGGCTTTCATCTGGCTTTCTGGCCCCCACAGGCTCTACTGCAGTCCTGTGTCCTTCGAGTTCATGAATTGATAGCAGATTAGCAGCTACTCTTTCCCTTGTGATATTTGAAGGAAAGCAAAAGACGAATTTCTGGGTCTTTAAAGAAGCAAACAAAGGCTGGTCACCAAAAAATAAATCACTTTCCTCGATTCTCTTGCAGCTAAGAAAGGCCATGTGACTCAGTGTTACCAAGAAGATAAGTGCCATAAGACGTATCAGTGGTGCCATCACTTCCCCTTTTCCTTTCCTTCTTTCTTCTTCCCTTTCCTCCTCTCCACTCCCTTTCCTTCCTGTCTCCTCTCCTTTCCTTTCTATTTCTTCCTTCCCGTTCCTTCTCTTCCTCTTCTTTCTCACTCTTCTCCCCTTCCCTCTTCTCCTTTCTTTTGTCTTCTTCTTCTCCCCTTTCTTCTTTTCTTCTTCCTCTTCTTCTTGTCCTTCTTCCTTC
>NW_004955522.1:2520884-2549103 GCF_000276665.1 Chinchilla lanigera | reverse complement strand
TCTTCTTCTTCTTCTTCTTCTTCTTCTTCTTCTTCTTCTTCTTCTTCTTCTTCTTCTTCTTCTTCTTCTTCTCCTTCTTCTCCTCCTCCTCCTCCTCCTCCTCCTCCTCCTCATCCTCATCCTCATCCTCCTCCTCATCCTCCTTTTTCTTCTCTCTCTCTTTCTCTCCCTCTTTCCTCTCTCTCTCCTTTACACTGCCTTGAATGCACACACAATGGCAGAGATTTCAGCAATCATCTTGGGAATATGAGATTATTAGCACAAAGAAAAGGCATGAAAATTACTGAGATGCTGGCCTTAATACTATCAAGCCATTGAACTAATGTAGGCAGCCAACTACCTCTTTAAGTGTGTGTGCAAGAGAAAGAGAGAGAGAGAATGAAGCCCTGTTGCAGCCACTGCTGCAAGCAGCCATTCTTATCTGACAGAGTGAATGATGTGTTAACTCGATAAAGATCTCTTCCCCAGCACTCCTTTGCTCTGTTAGTTGAAATCTTTGTACCAGAAAGTGTCTTTTAAACGAGAGTCCTGCATGAGAAGTAACTCAAGTCTGGTTGCCCTTATGCCTACCTCAGACCCATAACCCCACTGCAGCTCTTCTCAGCCATTCTGAGGGCTCCTAAAGCAGCCACTGTGGGCCTTTGTGTCCCTCCACATTGACACCACATTTCCTGGGACCTGGCACTTGGCAGAGGACCTGGGCTTAGAGATAGAAAAGAGCTCCAGATGCTCCAAGGAAGACCCTAGCAGCAACTGCCCTTTACTAAGCAACTCATACGTGTACAGCCCTGCTAGTCACTGCTTCCCGTGCACTGTGTGCTGTTCAGCAGAACGTGTGTCCCTGTGTTACAGATGAAAACCCAGCAGCTCCGAAAGTTCTTAGAATTCAGCCAGGATCCTGCGAATTAGGAGCAATGTGGGAGAGTGTGAGTGCCAGTCTCCCAGCTGCGCCCCACACGTCTTCCTCATGGGACAAAGAATCGAGAGTGCAGAATCACGTGTAGTTCTTTGCTTATCTCCTGTGGCATCTCAGGTCCCAGCAGACTCGGCCAGGTGTGTCACATGCTTCAACTGAGTCTGCTCTGCACCTTTAAAATGTCTGGGATGGGATCAACGCAGGGCTCAGAGGAGGGCGGTTTGGGGCTATTGAAAAGGGTCCCTTTCCACTGTATAATTTGCATGCTGGATGTCTATTGAAAGTTGCTATGGCGATTCGTTTGACCAGAAGTTTCCGCTGAATCATCTCAACACTTACATGAAAACATAAGTGTGGTTTGGGGACCCAGAGACCGAAAGACTGGGGAGACGCTTGTGACTCGCTGGTGGTGGAGCGTGGGCCCAGCTGGGAGGAAGGTGAAACCTGGGTAGCAGGTGTCGGGCCCTGGAGAGGTTCCGCCCAACAGGACAGGATGAAATGGCCTGGGAGGAAACTGAGGGCCCAGGAAGTACGGACCGCACGCCTGGGTAGGGCCCCACACCTGGGCTCCTCCTGCACTTGATGGGTTCCTAAGTAAATGTTCCCATTTGGAGCCCTCAGAATAAGGGTCTGCAGCAGTCACTTGTGTTCCCATAGTTTCTTCAGGGGTTGAAGCAAGGCAGCAGAAGGGAGGCATTGGGATTCTGGAACAGTCAGGAGAAAAAGCACAGAAGACCTGTGCTGCCAGGTGGCCTGCTAGGCAGGACTTTGCTGTAGGGTCAGGCTCTAGAGGAGCCAGGCACAAGACATGGTGCCTTGAGTCTCGGCTTGGGGCCAGTGGAACAA
The DNA here is from genome assembly GCF_000276665.1 of Chinchilla lanigera. NCBI lineage: Eukaryota > Metazoa > Chordata > Mammalia > Rodentia > Chinchillidae > Chinchilla > Chinchilla lanigera. Next base: position 2,547,341 of record NW_004955522.1, on the reverse strand, counting down.
GGTGAGGTCTTCTGTGTTTTCCGGCAGTGCTGGCTGCGGCCCATGGCAAGTCCTAGCCTTGCTAGGACTCCTAGATGCATACACTGGAGTGACTCCTAGATGCATACACTGGAGGAAAGAATCCCTTTGTACAGTAAAGAAGACTGGGCACCATGGGCCCAGTACCGAATCTGGCCAGCAGTGTCTCCTTGGTCCATTTTAGGTTCTTTCTTCTCTTCACCAGGACCCTAGCTGAACGATAGCTGCTGTTGATGGCTGTAAACCAGGCATAAGCACTGGTTCATCTGTTCATTTATATAACAAAAGTTTTCAGCTGGGCTCATAAATGATGCCCTTCTTCTTCACTGTCTCCCTCGAAGTAATCTTATTTGTGTCTTTCACAAACTACTGTGTGGACCTGCATATGGTTATCTTTGTGGATACGGAAATATAGACATATGCAGGAAAAGTTGCTTGATTTGTACCTTATGTGCTCCAGGGAGTTGTATGAAAGATGCCATTGGGTGGAGTTCAGATCAAGAAGGTAGAGTCCTTAAGAGGGGAAAAAAAACCCCAGGGCAGGTTGTTAAAGTGACGGTTAAAAAATAAAAGTATAAAAATATTGGATTTTAGCAGGGTCTGGTGTCACATGCCTATAACCCCAGCACTCTGGGAGGCTGGTGCAGGAGGATTGCCAGCTGGGACCCTTCTCCCGAACTCCAGCCCCACAATTTTGCTGACTGCGGTACTTTACTAACAGGCCACCTTGCAGTTGTGAGGTTCTAGCAGTCACAGGCACCAAGCTGACCTTTATTAACTGCAGACTTCTCCTGATTTCTCTATAGAATCAGCGATTCTGAATATTCCTTGGGCCATGGATGCCTTTGAGAATTAAGGCAATTGCAGCAGAAATGTGTACATGATTGAAGCTCCCTCAGGTCCCCTGCCACTCCCCGGGGATCCTGACCTACAGGTGAAGAGTCCTGCTCTGGGTCACTCCAGTAGTCTGGAACCTGACGTACAGCTAGGCTCCTTCCTGTCAGCTGCTCTGGGTATTACAGAGGAGATGCCCATGGCCTTGGGTAATCAGGCCTAACTCCCTAGGTTCTAGTCAGTGTAATCAGGCCTAACTCCCTAAGTTCTAGTCAGTGTCTGGGTTCGTGGTCTGGCTACCCTTGGGGAGACTCTTTTCTGATAACCAGTTCTGCTGTTGGCTCTGGGGCATCAAGCTTGACTTCAAAAAGTATGGGCAAGACTGAGCAGTATGCAAAGCTGCTACCCTTTGAGCTGTGAAAACCTACCCCCATCCTTTTAAATAAGCATGAATAGCCTTGAGGTTTTAGCAGCCTGCATGAGCCTAGAATGGAGTCAGTATTCCACAGGAGATGTCTGCCATGGTCCTCAGAAGGATAACCACGCCCTGCAGATTCTCAGGCTTCAGACTCAAATGAATCAAAACCGACAGGAGGTGATGGGTTCTCCAGGCCCAGTTGGGGATGAATATGTTACCCCGTATACTTCAATAGCTATTACAGAGTAGAGCTCAGCGAGGAAGCCTAGGAGTCCACAAGCCAGGGATGAACTCCAGGAAGGACAGGCAGAAAAACATGTGAACCCCATGTCTCCAGCTTGGCCCAGCCTTGGAGGCAAATGTCTAGATCATGCCCAGCTCCTGATTTAATCACCCGCTGGAAGAGACACACTGCATTCCAGAGGGAAACAGGAGCCAGCTGTATAGGACATCACTACCCCAGGGTGTATGGCCAGCTTTAGCAGGGACTGAAGTCCATCTTGGGCCTGGTTTGTTCTTTAGGTCCCAGTCGCTTCTCCTGATCAAGGTTGTAGATGGGACAGCACTGTGCCCTCCCTTTCCAGTGTGCCCAGTCTCCCTTCACATTGCAGGAGGCTTGCGCAGAGTTAAACACACAGAGAGGCCCCTGAGGCCCACTAGGATCACGACACATGGACGGCGGATCAAACGATGGAAACTACTATCAGAAGATCTTGGTTTGAGTCCCTGTTCTGCCCACACACCCACAAGCTGTGTTTGCTTGAACGAATATCTTAACTTTTCTGAATTTCAGTTTCTTCACCCATAACCCAAAGAGAGTAATACCTGGTATGCTGCCTACCCTGAGAATGAAATGAATCTATTATCAACAATAATAATGAAAGCGGTAATCATTTTCTATTGCTGATGTAGTTAAAAGAACGCCCACCTGTTAGGTCACAGCTGTAAAGACCAGAAGTCTGAGTGAGCTCAGCTGAGTCTTCCAGACAAGGATTTGGCCAAAGTCAAGGTGTCCGTCAGGCTGAGCTCTTAAGGGAAGGCCCTGGGGGAGAATCTCTTTCAAGCTCATTCAGATTCTTGGCAGAATTAATTATATTGTAGTAACAGGGTGGAGGTCCCCAAGTGGAGGCCTCTCAGCTTCCAGAAAACACCTATGTCCCTCATCCCACAGCCCCCAGCATCTTTATCTAGGGAGAACGTTAAATCTTCTTTCTTCTTGTATCTCTGACTCCCCTTCCTACATCTAGATGGAGAAACTCTGCTTTACAAGGACTTACGAATTAGATTAGATCCCCCTGGGTAATGTCTCTTAAAGTCAATTGGTTTCTATCCTTACATCCATTGGCAAAATCCATTTTGCCAGGGAATATAAATAATACAATCACAGAAGGAGCATTCCTGACTGCCACTTACTATATCCACAGACCTGGAGGTGAAGGTGGGAAGTCTTGGGAACCTCTTAGAATGCTTCCTCCCACCATCGCTAACAAAACCCAAGCACTTGCTGCATGCTGGCACTGAGCTGAGCATGGCCCCCCATTGTCTGGAATTATTTAAATTTCTGCAACCACTGAGTTTTAGGCTGAGAAGCCTGGGCCAGGGGCACACGGGAAAGTTTGTCTAAAGCAGCACCATTGGTTGCTAGCAGGCTAAATGGGAACTCGCCTCTAACTTAGACCGCTAACTTTTGACCACCAGATAAGTAGAGCGCCTGTTCCCCACACAGGTGTGGATTAGGTGTCTGCTAATATCGCCAACTTCCCTGACAACACCCTGCGGAACACGCGGCTTTCCAGTCCAGAGATCCATGCAGAGATACCACCCACTGCCAAATATGTGTCTTATTTATTGGCCAAACCATACTGCGACAGTAGTTCCAGAAATTAAAGTAGAAAAATTAATGAATAAGGAGCTCACCATATTCCTGCCACCCTGATTAGGTTGGTTTTTAAGTGTTCCCCACTGGTTGTCCACACATGCATAGGGTTACACCTTGCTGCCAACATGAAAATCCGAGCCAACAGGAGTGCACCCCTGAAGCCTCCCACCGTGCTTAGGAGCGCATTAGAAGGAAGGTCCAGGGCCTCCTGGACCTGACTGCTCCGGTGTCTCTTCTTGCCTCCTGCTTGGCATAACCATCAATGAGAGCCAAGGAAAACACTGTGTAACAAAAGCCATTCAGTAAATTAGCTGTGAGTCCTAAAGGGAATTGCTGATTATATCTTGTTATCAGGAAGAAGAAAGGAATGTTAGATATTTTTAAAAACAATTCTCAGGTGGGCCTAGTGGTGTTCACCTGTCATCCCAGCACACTGGGAGTTGGAGGGAAGTAGATCCAAAGTTCAAGTCCTGCCTATCTCAAGACCCTATCTCAAAATAAAGTTCAATAAATAAATAAACAGATAAATAAATAAATAAAAGGGCTGTCTTCAGTGCTTTGGATCTAATCCCCAGTACCAAAACAAACACAAAAACAAATCTCTGGGATTCCATCTCCATATTAGTAGAAAATGATTTGGGTCATCAGTGATTCACTCATGCATTTTATGTGTTTACTCACCGAGTTTCTGAGTACTTGACGTGGGCTACTGGACATCAGGGGCTCAGGGATGCTTGCTGGACGTGGGCACTGTCCCTGGGCTCAAGAGCTTCCAGCCTGGTCACTACCAGACAGGACCGTCGGTGTGTGGGTAGAAGTGCGAGGAGGTGGGGCTGGGAAAGAAGAAATATCACCCAGGGAAGGTGATATTTCCATGCTGTGAAGACCGAGTGACAAGTGCAGAGACCACACAGGGGCTCGTGGAACCCCATGGCACTGTGGGCTCCTTTTGTGCACCCTGTGGGGTTCAGACCCCACTATAAGGACAGAATGGAACTGTTGGTTTGAGAAGGATTGAGGCCTTATCAGGGTTATATCCACAGGGGGCACTGGTGTTGCTTTATACCAGGAAACACAGGGATGACGACACTTTGGAGACAGGTACTGGAGGGATCAGACAGGAGATAGTAGCTATGTTACCAGGTCAGGGACTCCAGGGAATCAAGGTGGGCGGGGACTTCTCAAGGAGACTCCACAGATAGAGCACCAGAAGATTCCCATATGGGAAGAGGACTTCTCACTCTCTCACTCTCCCGTCTGGCCTAGGTAGTGAGCACCTGCTATCTGTTAGGTGTGCACGGGATACTCAGGAAAAGTGGAGAGCAAGTCATGAACATCGCTTCCTGTGGAGCCGCCAGCCTTACCGCTCAGACAGCCACAAAGGCAGCAAACACTTTCTGCAGTGTGCCAGAACAGCAAATGGTTTAAGCTTTGCCAGTCAGGCAGTCTCTGCAGGCTCTGCTCCTGTTTCTTACAGAGGCTTTGTTAGTGGCTCTCTTTCCTCTCTTCTTTGTCCTCCTTTTTGTCTAAAACACTCTTTAAAATACAAAAAAAAAAAAAAAAAAAAATCTTTTAATGCACTTGTTGTACAAAGCCAGTTATGGGCACACAGAATCACACAGGGAAATTGCATTTGGGAATATATTCTGGGAGAGAGTGTATGCAAATGCCCTGGGGAGGGAGAGAGCAAGGGAAGCAGAAAGGAAAGGTGGGATGAGGCTGGAGTGCAGAGAACCACATAGGCTGGACTCAAACTGAGGCTGGACCTGAATCAGGAGCCAGATTTCAAATTTAAGAACAGTACCAAAATGTGCCATCAAAATATAACTGTTTCCCCTCTAAAGTGGGGTCAGTTAAGGACAAAGGGGAGGGAAGGAAAAAGGAAGTAGCAAATGAAAGAAACTAGAACTACTGGAAAAAGTAGACAGAGAAGCAAGCAGAGAGACTGAGGTCGAGTGGGAAAAATCATCACCCATTCCTCCTCTTGGACCTCTGTTGGAGATTCAAGAAGGTGGTGTGTATAATCCACGCATGGTGGGAGGCTTTGAGTAGATGCTCAATAAAAGACCACCTTCAGGACACATAGATGATTCTAGATAAGCTTTTGTGGAATGAAAGGATGAGTGGACTGTGGGTTGCATACATGAATACATAAACAGGGAAGCTATCGGTAAGGAAAAGCTCTCATTTTGAACGGCAGAGGAAATTGTGGAGGAACTTCTCCAGCAGCAAGGGGACATTCTGGTGTGAATTCTTCAAGCCACACAGAGTAAGAGTTCTGTTGATGTAGCCACTAAGCAAGGTCTGATATGGCAGGGTGATAGCCCAGCACCAAGGGCTGTCATCTGAGCCCGCTTTCTCACTCAGACCCCAGGGGGTCTTACCAGCAGTGAGGCCAAAGGAGCCGGATTCTGTCCCAAGCCACATTTCCCCCTGGACCCTTCAGATTGCTCGAGTGAGCTTTCCGTTTCCCCACTATGGGCCTGGGAGCCTCCAGCTCCCTTTTCCTGAGCAGAGGACAGTATGGATTCTGGCAGGTTGGAGATTCTGGCCCATAGTTCTGCCTTAACAGGTTCCAGCGTTTACAATTTTGGTACCTACCGGAGCATCATCAGATCATTACATCATCAGCTCTCACATCTGCAAAATAGCCCAAGTACCAAAGAACAAAGAAAGGGACATGGCCCCTGATGCCCGGTGAATGGAGACATGCCTAGCAAAATCAGAGACACCCCCGGGTTTCCAGACCGCCTTCAAAGGATTTTTATATCTTCCTGGAACTGCTTAAGCATTGACTTCTAGTTAAACTTTTAATATGTATCATGCAAATGTATTGATTCTACCAGGCAGGAGAGATGGATCTTGTATTTGGACATATCCCGCTAAGATGACTCTTATTTTCATGGGAGTTACTAATGGGCTCACCAGTCCTGCCTCCATGTTAGGACAGCAAGGCTGGAGCTGGTAGCATCCTTGTTGTGGGCTTCACTGGCCCAGAGCATCCGGGTTCACTTCTGCTCCTAAGACTTCGACCTAAGACTGACGCTGGAGGGAAGTACGAGCAGTCTAGGTTGGCAGGAAGCACTTAAGAATGGACCCTGTTTCTCCTGGGCTCGCTTTTTGTGATAATTGGTTCCCCTCTTCTGTTACCATGACTACCCTAAAGTTCTGATCCTGGGAAAGAATGAGCCAAACAACCCGGAAAATATCTTCTGGAAATGTCTCTTTAATGGGTCGGACCGTACAGCCTGCCTGACCCAGGGTGCTTGGGAATCCCATTAAGTTGATATATATGGGCCAAATTTCTAGAGGAAGAATAAGGAATCTGGCAAATTAAATACTCCCCTTAACTGCAAATTAATCATAAAACCCCTTTTGAATTCCAAATTTACTGTTAAAATTCCTTCTAAATTTGAGTTGGTCTCATTTCCTGCCCTGTTAAGAAGGAATTGGATAAAACTCTCTGGTGAGTAGGGATTGGAAAATGCCCTTGGCTAATTCAGAGACGCAGTATTCATTGAACAAGACAATAGCTACAGAGCAGGGGTTTTTAACTGGACAGTGTTGTTCCCAGGGAACATTTGGCAACCTCTTGACTTATTTTTGGTTATCATAACCTAGGGGTGAGGAAGGTTGCTACTGATATCCAGTGAATGGAGACCAGGGATGTTGCCAAAGATCCCACCGCTTAGAGCTGCCCCCTCTCCGGACTCTCCATCCCCAAAGTTCAGGCCTGTTAATGTGGAGACGCCCAGCCTTAGAGGCAGAAGACGGCTGGCAGTGCAAGTCAAGACATCAGACCATCAATAAAAAGGAGAGACTGACACCAAAGCAAAAATGTCTGTGAGATGAGAATCTTGTGGGGATTGTGCTATCCACTAGCTGGACGGCTTTGAGATAGTTGATATACTGACTGTATTGAATTGAGTTTATTCACTCATTCAATTGGCCGGCTTTGGGGAAAATGGAATACTTTCATCTAAGCAGAGGGGGAAAATAGGTGTTATGTGCAAATGATTAATGCAGAAAAAAGGCAGATTCCAAATGAGACCAGAGGGCTGGAAAATAAACACCAAGAAGGAGAGCAAAGCAGGGGCCTCTGAATCTTCTAGACCTCAGCAAGCACCTGCGCATAACTTGCAGCTGGAATGAGGGACTGCAGGCTTATGTAATGTGAGCCTGCCTGTGTTCAATGCCAGCTTCCCAGGCAGTGCCTGGTCCTTCCTCTTCACTGTCCAGGCTCTCTGGTGTCTATTGGATAGAAGACCTTTCTCCTGCCACTGGAGTGAGATCTTACAAGAAGGAAAGGACAATATGGGGTACAGAAACAAGAAGACACTGTATGTCCAAGGCAATGAAAATGGGAAAGACAGGAAACAGGCTTTGGTTGAACATTACTATCTGACCCGACCTGGCAACTCTGCTCTTTTTTGTTTGTTTGTTTGTTTGTTTGTTTGTTTTCCGGTACCGGGAATCGAACTTAAGACCTTGCACTTGCCGGGCAGGCACTGTGCCACTGAGTTAAATCCCTGGTCCCGCTGCTCTTAACACTATATCCAAGAGAGATGAAAACACACCCACACCAAAGCTTGCACTGAATTTTCATAGCAACCTGATTCAAAATAGTTACAATGTCCATCAAGAGACGAAGGGGTAGGCTAGTGGAGCAGTTAAGTAGTACAGTGTGTGCTTAGCATATGCAAGTCCCTCAGTCCACTGTCCATCACGAAAAGAGAAAGAGAAAGAGAAAGAGAAAGAGAGAAATAGATAAAATAGGATATACATATACATGAATATTACTCGGCCATAAAAAAGAATGAAGTGTTTATACACAGTCCCACATGGATAAACCTCAAAAACTTCATGCTAAAAGAGGCTAGTCACAGAGGACCACAACTAGTACGGTTCCATTTATAGAAAATGTCCCGAAGTAGCACGTCCACAGACGCAGAAAGGCAATGGGTAGTTCCCCAGACAGAGGGAACAGGGAGAGAAAAGAAGAAGGGTAGGGGATTCTAATAGAGATGGTGAAGGTACTGTAGATTTAGATAGTGGTGATGACTGTACAATTTTGTGAATAAGCAAATTGGTGTGAGATCTATTGTATGAATTATATGATAGCTACTGGGTGAATTGTATGATAGCTACTGAAAACCATTCATTGCATTAGATTTCAATAAAGTAGTTTCTGTTAACAGAAATAAAGTATAATAAAGAATAAACTACATGCTGCCCTGCTCTGGGTGATTTTTTTTCTGACATCACTGCCACATATGATGGTTTTCTCAGAAATCATTTCCTGTCCATTGGGATGTCAAGAAAAAGAAGACTTGGGAAAGGGGGATTGGTTCTTTTAGGCAGATGTTAAAAGTTTTCTTTGTGGACCGTTTTCACTCTCCGTTACCAGAAGAATGCTACCGGTGGCTGATGGATGCTGAGGAAACACCGAAGCACTGACTGTCATCATGGAAAGCAGGTGGTTTGGTGGAGGCTGCTGGCTTCCTCAGCCCGTCTGCTGCGTACAGAGAGACAATCATGGTGGTTTTTTTTTCTTACTTAGAAACTTATATGAACTCTTCATGCACATATATGTATGATTTCTGGTAAAATCAAGAACAAAAAAGAACATTCTTTTGTGCTGATGAGAAATGAAAATTGAAAAAGAGAGAAAAAAAGACCAAGAAACACATAATTCATCTATCAGATGTCAAGTTTCCCTTGTGTCATCTCTTAAGGAGGAGACACTTAGTCTGGTTTAAATTATAGTGAAAGATAATGAACATATTTCTGTCCTCACAAGTTTTCAAGACTGGAGCAGAAACTGACCTTCTTCAATGGATTGATTGTGAGACCCTTAAATTTCCTCCTACCCCCTGGGGCCCCCTAGGAAACATGCTGTCTTACAGCAATGTCTAAGAGGCAGCATTGCTGACTTCTTTAATTCAACTGGTGAAGTGTTTTTACGTTATACTCTTTTGGGGATCTGAAGGTAAGATACCATCTATGAAACCTCTGAAAGCTCACAGACACATGGTGAAAAAGACAAGTAAATGAAGAATGATTAACTCTACAAAGGAAGTTTTCAAAGGTGATACGAGGAACAAGAGTGGATAGAGGTGGACCTGTCACTGAGGTGTTCAGTGCTCTTGGCTGCCAGTAAAAAAGTATGCAACATACAAAACTCACAAAATAAAGTACGTATCTCACTCAGAGCTATCTATGACTGGGTGATCCCAGGGTTGATACCCTGGCTCAGGACTCTCTTCAAGGACCAATTGTTTCCATGTTTTGCTCTTTCCTGCTCATTTTATCATCTTCTCAGCCTTAGATTTATACAGTATAGTTGCAAGGTAGTTGCTTTTAAACAACAGTGTGTACACTCAATTCATTCATTAAGATGCAAGTAATCTTCTGCGGGATGCCCCTACAAACTGTGCTTTGTGGTTATTGGGAAGTAAAATAAGTACCCTGGGTCATGATTTCCTTTTCTTATCTTCCAGTATCATCTGGAGTGTGCACTAGAATTAAAGGCCCTGGGGTTATTCTTTTGGGACTTGGAAAAGCTTAGTTTAGCCCTAAAACCTGGTCGTTCAAAACCCAGGTGGTTGTGGTGGCCCAGGGCTCTCCACCAGACCTCTCCATGGGCCTGCCTTCCCACAGTGAGAGGCAGAGAGGAGGTAGGTTTTGTTTCCCAAGCCTGGCCCGCCGCCCTCGCACCATGCAGTCATGTTGGCTCCTTGGTGTGGGTGGCGGCTCACCACACGCTGGTCTGAGCCCCAGGCTCCTCACCCCAATACTTCCGCACACTCCTCAGTCACTCAGGGCCCAGGGAGGCATCCCTACCCCCGCTTCTTCCACACATATGTACTCCCTCCCTATGCCCTGCTGTGCCCATCACCTTGGCCGGGGTCCCGTTACAGCTGTCCAACAATGGATGCTGATTTTTGCCTTCCTGCTCCACCTAAAGCACAGTGGATGCCTCAGAGGGGAGCTCAGAGCCACGGTCTCCTCCACCATCCCTGGACCCCTCCCAAGGTCCTGGGCACTGGCTAGAGACCACAGAACTGCCTGGCTGTTGAGCCAACTCATCTGAAAAGCCAGCCTGTGCCCAGAAAAGTGAACAAATTAAATCAGAATTCACCCCGAGAGTATAAGAGGGCAGCCCCGAAGACTGTGTCATCTTCACAGAACAGCTTGGCCGAGAACTCTCAGACATCAACCCAACAAGGACCTGGCTAATTCATTTCGTGTACTGTGCAATAGCTGGGGGGTGGTCACCTCAGTATATGATGTTCTTTCTTTCTTTCTTTCTCTTCCTGAGCCACAAATCTTCTTCCAAGGAACAAACATCAACCTCCAGTTCTGAGAATCAAAACAAGCCAAGTCACAGCTTTCTGTGAAGTCTCGCAGTGAGCTAAGGAATAGAAATAATAGCGTAGCTGCATCTATATCTCAAGCCTAGATTTCACTGATAATGGAGACTCCACAAGAGGTGGCAACCCACTTCATACACAGGTAAACAAAATCTTATGCAGGGTAAGAGAGAAGAGCCCTGCAAGTGGTGAGCGGTGGACAGACCCAAAGTCAGGAGAGCCCCTGCCAACTCCATCAAGAACTGGGCAAGGCTGGGTCTTTCCCAGCGGAAATTCCAAAGCACTGTGGAGAAGAGTTAGTACCTATAGTGACAACATATGTTGATGGAAGAGTCTATTGAAACTAAGTGTTTCTACCATAGAGGTGATATTCTAGCAGGTATGCCATGGCCTCCCATGATGGAAACAAGAAAACAAACCATTGCTTAGCGGCTTCCATGTGGCAGGTGCTGTGTGAGATCACGCCACACTTTGTCATGAAAATGGATTTGCAAACCATGGGTGCATGTGTAGGATTGTAAACTTCTAGGAAGGATATTTAGGAGTGCTTTCAATAGCGCTGATATTTTACAGATAAGAAACCAAAGACTAGAGGGCTGAAGTGTTTCCTCAAGCTACTTGGACATGGGGTCCCCTACAGGCATCCACAGAGAGACTTGTAACATCAGAAGGGTAGTAAAGGCCATGTGTAAGCACTGATTGCCTCAGAATATTGGGAAGCCGGGTCTCTGCTTATGTTTTCAGTGATTACTACTTCATCTTATAGCTCATGTAAGGGTACATACTCTCAACCTCAGCCTTAAAAATTTCATCCCTGTGAACTTGGCAACACAACACAGTGCCCTGACCCATACTTCACTCTTTCTGGAACCCATCACAGCGCCTCTGCTTTGTGTTCCTACAAGACCCCAGGGTGAGTACCCTGATAAACCCAAGCTGTGCTTTCCTTTGTACAGTCGTGCACTTTGTTTGATTTACTGTCTTAAACCGTAAATGTTTTGGCTGCGTAAGAATTTGGTGGAAAATCTGTACAGACAAGAATTTGGCAACACGGGTATTTGCAGTTAGAATATATCACCGTATTGGAAGAAACAAGGCGGCTGGCCAGTGAAATTTTATTGCCAGTAGCTGGAGGAGATGAGCACGGTGCGGAATGGGAGGAGCATTCAGCCAAAGCTCCTGAAGCAATTCTGTTTATTTTCTGTGTGCAGGCCAGTCCTTCTGATGAGTTCAGACACATCTTTAGATCTGGAAGCGGGTGTCTGATTCCAGTAAATAGGCTGGTTTTCATGGAACAATGAGTGAGAATGAACACAGTGACGTGGACTCTGTCTATGAGATGTGTTCCACTACCATGAAACCAGTGAAAGCTCAGTGAAGGTGTTAGACACTTACTCTTCCCTAGGGAAGTTGAACAATCACTGTGTTCCTAGAGACCCCAACTATCTGAATGGATACCAGTGATGGAATGTATACATATATGCTTTGTAATTATGTGTGCATGTATTTCATTATACACACATATGCCGTGACAGTTTCACTTCTGGAAAACAATGACATAAATTATATTAAATGCTGATGGGGATTGGGGGCTGTATCTACACAAGCTTAACTTCCTGTTTGAATTTTCATGTTTATTTCTTAATTAACATAAAGAAAATAACAATGGTTCTTTTTGTCACCAACAAGCTTCTCTATACTCTAAAGGGCTGGTGTTCTTGTATCTAGAGGCAAAACCACGTCAGTGTGAAAGATATGGAAAAGAAGCTGAAAAAACTACTCTTGCTTTAGTGCTTTTTCACATACACCCTGGCACTACTAGAAAATGCTGGAGTCTGTACATAAAAATGAATGGGTGGATAGACAGACAGAGGGATAGACAGATGGACAAATTACCAAACAGATAGATGGATAAATTGATGGACAGATTGAAGGGTATATGGATGACGAACTTATCCTTGCTATTTTCTGAAGCAGTTCTGGAAGTCCTCTTTTGTGAGGGTCTTTAGTTGTGCTATTATGTCTGCCTTGGTGTCCTGAATTCATTCAAAATGTTAACCTTTCATGGTTATTTTGACTTTGGGGAAGAGCCAGATATCACCCAGTGACAGATCCTGTGAAAAAGTGGGTGAGACACACTGCGATGATTTTACGAGTCTGCCTTTCTGGTGGATGGCACTGGGCAGCAGAACTCACTATATTTGTTATCAAACCTGGTAAAGATGCTCACACAAGAAGTAACGCTTCCAGAAGTGCCTCAGGAAGTAGCACCAACGAGGAGAGAAGTGCGTTCAAAGCAAGGGGCGGTAGACGGAGGAGGATTAATGACAACATGTCTTTCACGGAAATACGCTTTTTAAATTTTAGTGTTCACTGTACATGACAGCCATACCTCCTACCGTGTAGACACTACACAAGAGGTTAGTTCATGTTCCTGGTGGTGTGAAGCAGGATGGCTCAAGATTTCATCATACTTGCTCATCATGATGGTGTGCCATTTAATATGCGTTAATTATTTGTATAATTTTCCATTTAATATTTGTACACTTCAATTGATCACAGGACCCAACTGTGGAAAAAAGAAACACAAGTAAAGAATTAACACATTGTCCTCGCCTCCCACACCATGGCTGCAACCTCCTAGGTTCAGTCACCTCTTTAGATCTAAAAGAGAATCAATTTCTGTCTGTCACAGTTCACTCTTCTTTCTCTTCCTTTTTTACAGGTTGTTTATTTGTTAAAGAAACTAGCAGATTTGCATCTGAGAATTTCCCAAATTCTACATTTGAATTATTGCTTCATCGTGGTGTCTATGTAATTGCTTCATCTCTTGAATTCTCTATAAACTGGTAATTGTTTTATTATCATTACCATCTTCATCACCATCACTTCCAAGTCATCCATGAGAAAGATAACAATACAGACAACAGAATGATTGCTTCTAAAAGTAAAAATCTATCCATTTGTTCTCCTTCAAGTAACTCTATCCTAAACCTTTTCTCTCTGAGACACAGAAAGTGGACTGTAATCTCACCTTGATGCTCAAGCTTAGGAACCGATCTTGATGCAAAAAAACACACACAGACTCCTGCAGTGGCCAAGAAGGGCTGGAATTTATAGGTGCATCCAACTCGGAGTTGTTGGAAAGAGACCTTTCTGAAGGTAAATTCCAACAAAGTTGGTGGGTGTTGTATTCATGACTAGACTTTTAGTCACCTACAGGCAACTGAAGTCACACCACGATTACAGCAGGCTGATGCAGGGAGGGAGATATTAGCAATTCTGATTACCAATGTGAACATAATTCCAGGGGCATCTTTCTAATTGCTTTTATGCTTGTATTAAATGTCTCACATAACACTAGGTTGCAAGGTGGGAGACAGGAGAGAAGTGAGCAAACCCAAGGTTATATACTTGCCTTAATATCTGCCCCTGGTGAGGAAGAAGAGAATATATGCTTTCTTATTAAGTAAAACACAAAACCTTCCTTTCACACTAACACTTACCAGATAGACCACGCATATTTGTGTGGAGCAAGCACCAATTGAGAGATATTTGTGGAAATCTCAAAATGTCAAGGGCATTTTACAGCGGGGGTGGGGGGGGAGATTAACCCGCTAGGGGTGGCAGCTGAGCTCAGAGAAGGGAGCAAACTCTTTCTTAAATATTTTTACACATATCAGGTGCATTGGTGCAAGGTCATGAGCAGCTGCAGGTTTGTTCATGATTAATGTCAAGCTATTCATGGAAGTCATCAGTTTGGTTTTAACACATGTTTTTTAAGGGTGTGTGATGTTTCATAGTGTATTGTATATGAGAGATATAGTAAATATTGTTATACTTGTTTAACAATTTCTAGATTATAACTAAAATAAATAAAAACTCATGTATTTTATTGTATAAATATGCTAAAAGAAAAAGTTCAATGTTTTCTTTTCTTTTTTTTTTGTTGGCATTTCAGCACATATTGCATCTCTAGGGTTCACAGGGCCTCTACTGTAGTGTTTTGGACCGTGACCTCCCAAGGGCTAAGTTCTGAAGCTCTGCATCATTTGCATTTGCCTCCTCAGTCCTCTCCCAACTGTTAGTAAAGCATGTTTGCTCAGATCTTCTCTACCAAGACTGCCCAAGAAGATGGTCTCAGGGACCCAGGTCCAGGGTAACATCTTTGATGCCCATCCCACGGAGGCCGTGAAGCTGTGGGTCACTTGCTCCCACTCAGACTTCCTCCTTTAGCCATCTGCTGTTCTCATAAGATGAAAACAAATGCATGGATATTACAATAATGGCATTGCTGTGGCAGAAACATCGTTCTTGGGTCCAAGGATTCCCACTGCATACACATGAAGCAGGTCATTCAGTCAGCCAGCCAACACGCACCCTGAGCATGCTCACAGGACATGATGTCGGGATGGGTACAAAGATGAGCTGCTGACTAATGCTTGCCCTGATATGGCATGATGCTATAGTGTTGGTAAAATATTGTACTGTGTTACATGATTCTGCAGTATATGGTAGTATCCACCTTAGGTTATATTACATTACATTGTGTTACATGCTTATTTGCTTCCTGTCTGTAGTGACAGATAATAAAGGAACACAGTGAGTAGCGGGAACTTTTAGCCATTCCTAGATCCATACTTGTGCACCAGGCCCGTCCCTGTGGAAAAGCCCTCTAAGCAGTACCTAAGGGGAGTCCAAAGGGTCCCATGGCATCCTCCACGGTCACAGGGAAGCTACAGCAGGTCATGTCTCGCAGGGGTGCTGCTACTATCGGTGAGTTGAAATTGAGGGCAAGACCTGGGGAGTATCAAGTACCTCTGGGATATTAGTAATGCTACTAATGTGATAGTCTGGTGGCGGGCTTCAGTGTCACCCAGGGAGACAGGTTTCTCCATCATTCTCAGAGAGGCTCCAAGTTTTCTGTAGGCCACTGTCTCACCGCTTTCGGAGTCCAAGTCTGAGCCAACAGGGCATTTCATCACTTTGCCAGAGGGGCTGGCTCAGGGGTAGGTGGGTAACCCGTCGTATGAGCCAGCCTGATGTGACCTGAACCATGACTTCCATGTACCTTATTGGTATTAGTCTCAGACTCACTCACTGGACTTAGCCTAGGAGGATTTACAATTAGAACTCCTCCTGCCATCCTGTCCCCATAGGAACCCCGGTCTGCAGTTGACACAGAGGGAAGAAAGCCAGTTCCAGTGACACCGCATGACCCCTGTCCCCAGCCAGGCCTGGCACCAGTCTGTGCCTGGAACTTTTGGTCACGTGAGCCAGTGAGTTCCTTTTAGCTTAAGTCAGTTTAGGTCAAGGATATGTCACCTGCAAGCCACAGAGGCTCCTCTATGCCGATGGAGACCCTGAGACTGGAAATGCGCAGAGAGAGCTCCTCCCAGGTCACACGTCCCATCAGGCGCTGTCCTGCTTGACCACGGCACCAAGCTGCTTCCCAAGCTACACAAGAGAGGCTGAGCTAGCACCGAGGGGATTCCAAGAGGCCTCCTGGAGCCATGTCATAGCACCAACACCTGATTGTCACTAAATGCGTACCAGACACCAGACCCTGATCAGAGCTTCGGCTGCAAGCCTGTATCTGCACCATGCCTTGAGGACTGGGCAGGATCTAGGCATGTGGAAATGGGGCAGGCTCTGTGTTATTATCTGAGGATTACCAAATCCTGTCTGTGTGTCTTGAAGCCTTAGGGAACAGCCATGACGGAGAGCCAGAGCAGGCCTCTGAGCAGCGGCAGGCAGTGCCTCTCTCAGACACCTCGCCTCCTTCCTAGCACTTAATCCCATCCGTCCCTGCACAGAGTTCACCAGTGAGATTGATTGCATTCCACCTTGGCTCTGGGGCCGGTGCATCTCAGCTGTGTTTTCCGCCCAATTCCATCTCAGAAAGCTACAGGCTACACTCTGAACCAGATACACATCCTGGCGACAGAGGGATGGGCCAGTCAGACCAGAGAGGTGAACGTAAGAACTACTGTGTTGCAACAGGGAAACCAGACGCTCTGCCCCTATCAAAGTTGTGTTTTCTGGGACATTTGGCAGGACATTCTGTGAGGGTTTAGAACTTAAAAACAGGTGAGAAATCTGAGTGTACGTTTAAGTCATTCTTATTGGATAAGCACATGTTGAGCACCTTCTGTATACCAGGGATCGGAGCAACAGAAGGTGACAGAGAGAGGAGTAGGGCTGTTCTAGGTGTCAAGGTGCTCTGGGTTAAGGAGCTAACAGGGTCACCCTGCTGACTTGAACACAGGTAAGGTCTCTCTGCACACATGGCCTGCATTGGGAGCCAGAAAATAAGAGGACTCAGGTGAGGCTTTTAAGAGGAATCTCAAGACCCCACGAAGAGTCAAAATTAAGCAGGGAATAGGACAAAAGGTGGAATTCCATTCCAGAGGATGGGATTCCAGGTGAGCAAAACCCTGCAGACGCCAGACAGAGGGAAAGCACAAGACCAAGTTCAAGGTGAGCATAACTTGAAGGCTGAAGCATAAAAGATAGAGGAGGGAACTCCTCCCAGAGTGCCGGGATGCCCCGGCCCCTCCTTGTGAAATGCTGTGTACAGAATGTCCCCATGGTCCCTGGTGCATGCCAACAGGTCACATTCTTTGCAGCACTCCCTGTCGGGCAGGCACTGTGCCAAGCCCTTGGTATGGATGAACATCGTGCTCACAAAGCCCGTCTCCGACTGTGACAGGGGAAGAGACTGAGGTCCACAGAGGTCACTCACTTGCCCAAGGTCTGCAGTACTGGGAGGAGAACAGGATCCTCCCCCCCCCCTCCACCGCACTGGCCTGGTTCCAAAGCATGACCGTAGAGTGATAGTGCGGGGGGAGAGTCACAGTATGAGATGCATCAGTTTTTTCTCACCGTGCTGCCATCAAAGGCTCTAATATCAGCTTAAATAAGCAGCATCTCTGATCTGGAGACACATGAGAGTTGGGTCTCTGATGTGACCCATCAACGTCTCGGAAGAGCCCTGCGTGGTAGTCCTCCTCTGGACCCCGGCCTGCCTATGGCCCTCTTCACCCACCTTACAGTCAGCCCCAGGGGCTGAGAGGGCCTTCCCCTTGCAACCCAGAGTTTTCTTGGCCTCCTCCTGCAGCCTCCACAGTCTGACAGACGAGCTGCAGGAAGAAGGGCTTCGCTGAGAGCAGAAGGTGAGTCTGCCACCAGTCAACACTCAGTGACAAGTCAGTGACACTCTCTGAAGGGTCCTCATCATTCTCTCTGAGCCCTGAGTTTCCGGGCTGGGTGTGCTGAGCCAGCCCGAGCTAGGATCTCTGGGGCAGCACACAGAGGGCAGATCATAAATAACCCATGGCCTGCTTCCTGCTCTTGTTCCTTCCAGGTTCCTCCTAGGAAGGAGGCGAGGTGGGAACCTCAGAGGGGAAATTTTGCAAAAGCTTGCACTTATAGGTCCTTTAAGAGAGACCAGAGGGACCCAGGGCACTCCAAGGCTCACATTTGAAATCTGCGCTTCTTCTGTTCAAGAAAATGCCTGTGAGCCACTCCTGATCTGGAAATTGACGTCTGCAAATGGCAGGAAAGTTGGTGACCTGAGCAAGGGCAAAATGAGGGAGGCTCACAGACTTTCATGCATTTGCAGAGCTCTTCTGCTTAGTTTGTTTAGGTTTTATCTATTTTTTATTAGTCTCTGAGGTCCCAGCTGTAGACCACTACTATGTATTTTGACAGGGCAAAGGATTACAAAGACCACGGCAGGTGTGAAATGGAATACAGTTAGCTAGTAATCCACCCTCTGCCAAGAGAGATTATCTACACTGTGAAAAAGTGAAGTTACTTTCAGAATGCATTAGAAAGATCTGCGGATGACATCCAGATGGCATAATTGAGTTTAAAACTACCAAGTTACCAAATAGGTTGTGTCAACTTCAAATGTCCATTAGGGGACTTGAAGATCCTTTAGGTCACATTGTGTTGACCATGGGAGTTTGGGAAGGACCGTCTCTGCTGGGAGGCCACAGGGTTTTGGCCCTTCCAATGTTGTCACCAACAATTCACAGGGTTCATAGGGAAAGTGGAGGGGAGCTCCTCCGTGGCCCCATTCTATAGGAGAATAACTGTCGATCCTGACAGTTTCCCAGTTTGCAAAGCAGGGACCTGGTCCAGACAGGTTAAGTTGTATAAAAGGCACATCAATTTCATCTGCAGCTGGCACAAAGCTGGGAAGAAAATTTAAAATAGTCAGGAGTATATCTGAGATCTGAAGAGATTTAGATAGTGTGGAGCAGGCTGAACCAAATGAGTTGGAGCCTTCTGGGGACTGTTGGACATTTCTGTGCTGGGTTCCGTACCAGAAGCACACGAATACAGGTGGGGAACATGAGAAGAAAAGGCCAGGGCTTGTGTCCCTGGTGCATGCGCCATGAGTCACCAGTGGCCTGCGTCTGCTGGACTGTGGCTCAAGGAGACAGATGTGTACTCGCTGTGTGATAAGCGGATCACACATAGACACCTGGATTTAGATCTGGGACTTGGACCCTCCAAGGGTTGCAGACAGTCAGTGAGCACACCAGGGCATCAGCAACCAGGAAGCAGGGCTCTCGAAACCAAGGCATACATGGAAGTGCCGAAGGCACTATGTTCAGAATAAGAAAGAAAGGCAGGAAGAGGGTGTCCCATTCACTATTTTTGATTTCCCAAAGCCCTGTGGCACATGAGGACTTTATGATTTTATTGCTTTGTGTGTTTATAAGATCAGGACAAACCTACAGAAGAAGCGGGTAAGGCTTCATGCTAAAGTAAACAAAATATTTCTGACAGTCTCAAGAGCGGGAGGAAGATGATGGACAGATAGGAGTGAGCCCCTTGTCACTGGAGGTGATCAAGGTCATCTGTTAAGGTTACACGTGTATCTTTTATAAGTCTTGGGAACTTTGTCCTCCATGGACTCATTCTGGCATGAAAATAGGTTTTTTAAATTATATTTTATGACCTTGGTGATACAGCACAAAGTATAACCCATGCTTTCTCTTCTGCTATTAAAAGAAATTAAAATGTTTCCATAACCCTGGCCACTGTCTGCTGTACCTGGTTGAAAAATCAGCCCTGCCTGCTGGTGGCTCAGATCCAGATGCATGCTTTGGTTGGAAGGCGAACATTAAGATCAGGTCTCTAAACATCTCCCCACACAAGGTAAGAGTTCATTAGGTGAACTCTAGCAAAAACTAGAGAGTTCTCAGAAGTCTTCTTTGAGATGAAGGTGGATGCATCCTGAAGGGAATAAAGTTAAAGAACTTCGTCCACGCCATGGTTCTATTCTGTGAAAGCACACAAACACCAGCTGGTATAGACAGCTATACCAGAAGCCAAGATTAAGGGCTGGCGTAGACATGAGGACCAGCATCCCTCTTTGATAAAACTTCCCATTTCTGCCTTGTCTAAGCATTTATATTCAATAAAGAGAATATATCACTTTGACAGCATTACTAAATAAAAAAGGTTTATCAGAAGGGCTATATTTGACCTTGACTTGTATTTGGGGTGGGTGGAGGTGTTAGTCTCATTTCTGACCTTCATCCAAGCATTGGAGGATGCTGTGAGAGTGTTCTGGATATGTCTGGTGTTTTCAACACACAGAACAATGCAGGAGAGAACTCAGCCACACCCAGGAGGTAAAGGCGAACTCCGATGTGAAACAGAGCTGTAAGAGATCCCTTTCCCCAGGCCTCGGCTAAAGAAATCCAGAAACTCGCAAATCCCAAAAACACCTGCTTCGGCATCTTTAACTCAGAACTATAAGAGAACTCAAGTTTGCTCAGTACTTTCTAGAACTGCATTTCTTTTCCAGGCCAGATGCCTGTTATACACCTCTGGAATAAGAGCTATGCATCCCCCTTCAGCGGGAGCTGAAAGAGGACAAAACTTCGGAGGTAGCATCACCACCAAGTCTGTGGTCCTCCGAGTTACCAGGCGTAAATGACACTGCCTGCAAAAAGATTCTCCCGATATCAGGTTCCTTTATTATTTTTTTTAATCTGCTTTGCTTTTTTTAAAAGCCACTCTGAGATGATGGCAATAAAATCTTTGAAGGGTTGAATGCTTTGGAGATAAATTTCCTCACTGGGATAAGCTGTGAACGGGATCAAAAGCAATGAGAATGGAAGAGCACGTCACAAGCAGTCCCTCGTTGAAGGGAAGGAAAAATCCAAGCAGAAGCAGATGGCTATGCCCTGAAAAGGAAAGAGGAAAGAGGAAACAGGGAAAAGGTGGCAATCCAGAAAAATGGCCCCATCATTTTATATCCCTGTCAACTGCTGGAAACCGCAGAGGTCCTGTAATCCCAGTGTTCACGTATCTCTCAAACCATTTATTAAATCAATGCCTCCTGTCTTCCAGGCCATGCTGGGAGTTTATCAGATAAAAGAAGGTAACAGATCTGGGTGAAATCTGGCACACCTTCCCAGAAAACATCTGGGCTTCTCACATCTCTTGTGCAAAACCAGTATTTCGTGGAAGGAAGAGCCCTGCAAAGACAAAAACAAACAAACAGAATGAATACCAATAAAATAAGCAGCCCCTCCCAGTTTGTCAGTACTACTGTCTTGCTAGCGTGGTCCTCCACAGAGGTGGCGATCACTAATTACCTTTCTGTCAGAATCCACATTTCATATTGAGATCACTCAGTCAGTAATCCAAACAGTGTATGAGGAGCCCTGCGCCTTCTCCGGCCTTTTCCTCCTTCCCCTCACCTGCCCGCATCTAAATGCTGTTCTTGGGGAAAAAAAACCCTGCAAGTCTCATTTGTCTACATTTTGCTTTCTCCTCTCCCTCCCCTGTAACATGAGTTGTTCTCTAACTGCATCAGAAAACCAGAATTTATTGTACATATGTTTGTGTTCCACTTAATAAAAAAACCTATATTTTAAGATAAACTTTGTTAGTAATTCATGAGGTAAGTGACTATTTATGCTAATCAGGCAGAAATATATTCTCAAGCATAATGCATCACATAAATTTGAATGCAAAATGTTCAATTATGAAGTAAATACAGGTAATGCAAATAATAAATTGCCTCTAATAAAAATTATAAAAGATGTGTCTTCAAAGAGAGAGTGGCTTTAACTTACAACTGTGAATTGCTTAAAGAGAAAAGAATTAATAAATGCTGAATTACTCTGATGATTATTTAGCACATAATTCACCTATTCATAATGACTCCTAGTAATCAGACTGTTGTTTCACATCCTACAATATGAGGCAAGACTGTTTCCTCAGCAATTTTCCCCTTATCAGATTATCTCGTCTGATTCTATTAATTTTCTTCCATGAATCTGCTAACAGTGATTTGTGATTTACTTACCCTGCTAACTGAAGACTGTTAAAAGGATTTATCTAACATTAGACCTGAGAACAGTGTATGTCTTATCGTTCGGCTACTCCAAAGAACTCTCTCCCTCAAATCAATTCAGTTGGTTGCATAGTGAATTTAGTGGACACTGGTTAGCTCTACACCATAAAAACCAGCTCCTAGATAAACAAAGAGATCTGATGTTATCCTTGATACATCCTGTTCTCTTCAGAGTATGTATGTCTGATTCCAACATGATATATTTGAGTTGCTATAATTCACCACTAGGAAATATATATTCCTTTTAGATTTTAATCTTTGCAACTTGAACACAAAAGTGCCCTCTCTTTCTCCCTCCCTCTCCCCCTCCCTCTCTCTCTCCTCTCTCCTTTCTCTTTTCTCTGTCTTTGTGTCTCTGTCTCTCGCCTCTCCCCTCTTCTTTCTCTTCTCTATTCTCTCTCTCTCTCTTTTTCTCTCTCTCTCCCCTTTTTGCATGAAGTTGTTATGGACCCACATCCATGAAACTACAATTGTGTTTTTGTTACTATTGTGAAATTTTCTACGGGATTCGACCCATGCCCTCCTCCCCCTCAGGATCGTCTATAAATATTCATTGCTTTCAGAAACTTTAATGTTACTGGTTTGAATTGGTCAATAATGACAAACGCATGGTTTCTGAATTACTGTATATTGTTCTACAGAGATTACTAGAATATATATACGGAGGGGATATTAAGGAGTAAGAAAACACAGTTCATATTGTATTTGGATTAGATTGGCTTGGATAGAAGTGAAACAAACAACATTAGCAAAGAAGTCTAAAGAAATGTGGCCTGCAGTAATTGTAGAGAATCAGAAACCTGAATAGTACTAATTAAAATGAGAGAGTTCAATTGTTATAAAAGAAATGCTGCTAATAAAGAAGTGTAAATGTTTAGACACCCCTGTGAATCACTAAATAATAAAGCAAAAAGGACAAAAACGAGAATTAAGTTGTAAGCCTGAGAGCACGCCTGCTGTACTTCTAAAAAATAATTCTGATCCTCTCTGTTTCCAAGAGAAAATGGGAGACTATAAATGACTCTGGAATAAGAGAAAGAAAAATACCATGGCTTGACAGTAGTGAACAAAAATAAACCATAAAAATGTGCAGATAATAATACATTCAGCTGCCCAAACATAGGCATTTCATTTCTAGAAATGATATATAATTGCAACAATTAGGTATGTGGCCATGAAACTATACGGCATGGTCTTCGTCATTAGCAAACTTTGTTTATAAAATGTTTATTTATAAATGTGGCAGCTTCAGCGTTCCTGGCCAAAAGTACTTTTTTTGAGAGGTACCGGGATCGTACTTCACAGCTCTTAACCAAAAATGCAATGCAGTAGGATTTTTAAAATTATGATAAACAAAAAAGAATTAATTCTTCCTAAATACACACAAAAAATTATATTGTACATGAACTACATAAATTTCAGATGTTTGCTGCCAGTGATTTTTTAAAAGACCTGGAAAATGATTGCTATGAACAGTGCTGAACAATCTAATCTTCAAGTAATTTAAGCAGTGGATTTTCCTCTGAGTACACAAACTATAATCCCTTAACTTCATTTCTAGGTAAAATATTGTTAAGGAGGAAGAAAGCAAGGGTATTCTCTTGGGTTGCATAAATATTGACATAATCTTCACTCTTTTCCCCAAACTGGAGCTAGGCATACTTCATTCCACCCCAACAAAGTACTCCTGTTAAACCCAGACTATGCTTATAAACAACTTCTCTACAGCAATGGTGTAAAAAAAAAAAAAAAAAGAAAAAAAAATCCCACAAACTAAGTGCTTATCTGGAAAGTACCAACAGCTTTGGCCCTTTAGGATTAGGATGTCCCTACAACTGTTCTGGAGAGTCTTCCAGCACCAGTTCCTGGGTTTGCTCAAACCCAAGGCTGCCAAGATCAGAGAATTTAACAGAGGTCTGATCTGGTGTGCAAAGCCAGGCAGACACCTCAGGTCTCCTTATAAATAGTAAAGTATGCCGCCACGGGGTGGGTCAGACCATTCTGAAGTGCAATGTTCAAGAAGCTGGCTTAATATATGACTAGGTGTCAGAAGTCAGGTTTTCTGAGAATTACTTTTCAGATAAACAACTTTATAGCGCTGCACTTAATCTTACTCACTGGAGACATCTCATTTATCACCGAATTACAAGTAACTTTAATTCTATTGATATTGCTATAAAGCCCGTTGAAAATCCATCCTGGTAGTTTTAAAGGGTTTGGGGCCCTGTTACGGGGATCCACTGGCCGAAGTCTTTTCAGCCAGAATTATACCCCCAGGGCTTTGGGTTCCCTGGCCTCTCTTAACAATGAAGGGGGATAGCTGGGTAAAAATGATTCCCGCGTCTGCTAGCCCTTTCTCCGACCCCTTTCTTACAAGGTTGGGTTCTCCAATGCAGTGCAACTAACTTTTCTGAGCCTCTGTCCGCCTCCCACACTGGAAAAGCAGCTTCTTTCCACTTCAACAAAACTGGACCCGGATCAATTTCAACTGACCTTTGCCGAAAGGTGGCGCTGTTGAGGTACAAACCAACTCGGTCCAACAATAGTTGCCACTCTTCGATCCTTTTTCAGGCTTCTTGGATTTTTTTTTTTTTTTTTTTTTTTTCTGTGCACCCTTCTAGCGTCCTCCCCCCCGCCATAAAATAAAATAAATACGATTAACACCCAACACATTACGTTAATTGGTGGAATCAACAGTTCCAATTTCCAAGCAGGTGGGTTGGTCTTCCAAAAAAAAGTGGGTCGGCTTCATGCACGCTTGCTTTCTCCCAAATAAATCTCAGCTCCTCCGACTCGCCTATCGCTTTAAAATCTTAGAAAAGAGTTGTTGGTCTCTTTCCTTTTCTTTTTCTTTCTCGTTGCTCTTTCTTTTTTTCACAGCTTTAAAAGAATCGATCTAGAAATGTGAACTAGTTATCAGCTATTTGCGGGGGGGGGCTCCCCCACCTCTCTCAACCTCTGGGTTTCCGGACTCGTCCAGAAAAAGCTGTTTAAAATTTAACCCTTGCAGGGGAGCCAGTGAAGGCTGGGGTATTGCCCCCTCTCCCCGTGGCGGGTCATAACCAAATCCGAAATAATTAAGTGAAATGTAAAAGTGCAGAGGGAACACAGATCTTGGTATTGTTTAAAGGGGGAGAGTGTCAGATTTTCAGATGGGGATGGAGAGAAAGAGCGAGAGAGAGAGCGAGCCAGCGAGCGAGAGAAAGAGAGAGAGAGAGAGAGAGAGAGAGAGAGAGAGAGAGAGAGAGAGAGAGAGAGAGAGAGAAATCTCAGAGGCCAAACTCCAGCCAGAGTCCGGAGCCGAGCCGGTGACCCGACTCGAGCTTCCCGGAGTTAACTCGCTGTCGTAGACGCTTGCTCTCCAAGGGCGCGCAACGCCAGCGGCCCGCTAAGCCCCCCGCTCAGAATGGCCCGGAACAACTTATTTCCCCTCCTTTCCAAGAGGGTGTTTGAAGGGGCTTCCTCCCTCCACGGACCCCACGCCGCGCGGCGGGCGCACAGCCAGGCGGCGTCCCGCGCGCGGTCCCCACCCCGCGCCCCCAGCCAGCCCAGCGCACCGCACCGGGAGAGGGACAAAGAGTTGGCCAAGTTTGGGCTCCAAGGCGCAGCCAGGCGCGGGGAAGGGAGGACCCGGGGCAGACACCTGGGGTGCTCAAGGTGCCCAGAGGAGGGAAGGAAAGCCAGCGGCCAGGCCGGTTCACCACCCCCAGTCCCCGGGCCCGGGCGGCGAGGCGTGCGGTGGCGGGCGGGCGCGGGCTCGAGAGCCAGAGGCCTCTGTCGCGCTCCGGAGGAAGCACACCGTCCTCCCGGGTCCTCCGGCGCCCAGCTGCCCCTCGGGAAAACTCTAGCACTTGCTCTAAACTTTGCGCGGGGGTCCGTTCCCTCCTTCCCTCCCTCGCTCCTTCTCTCCTTCCCTCCCCCGGAGCTGCGGCACTGCAAGGGTTAACCCAGCCCATCCCAGCTGACAGTCAGCTGATTGGGCCCTGATTGACAGCTCCGAAAAGTTTCCTTGTTTCTATACTATTATGCTAATCGCTGCCGCTCTCGCCGCCTCCCATTGGCCAGGAGTGCCAGTCAATTTCCCACTTGGGCCTGACGTCACGAGTGCTATAAAACTCCGCAATTGCTTTAAACTCTTCTTGCTGGATCAGAGGCTTTAAAATCTTTTTTCATCTTCGAGCTGTAGCTTGGGCTGCTCCTCGGCTCGGCCTTACCCCCCTTTTGCTCTCTGCCTCCCCTTATTTTTTTTCCTTGCCCGGGACTTTGCTATTTTGCTAAAAAAAAAAAAGGCAAGAAAGAACTTAACTCCCCCTCCCCTCCCTTTCCGCCAGCAGAGCTGCACCTCTGTGTAGCACTTTGCGCAGAGGGAAGAGACAGAGCGAGGGAACGAGGAAAGAGGAGGAAAAAAAGAAAGAAAAAAAAAAAGAAAAATTAAAAAGCGCCAGGCAGAAGAGGCGGCGAGAAGCATGAAGTGTTAAGTCCCCGGTGCCAAGGCCCGCGCCGCCCGGACAGCGCCCGCCGCGCGCCCCGCCCGCCCGAGCTCTCC